>NC_060193.1:18083350-18317919 GCF_021184085.1 Oncorhynchus gorbuscha
CATTTCCTGCAAGATCACCGTCCACTCTGTTGGAACTGCAGTATCAGCCCAGAGCTGTTCAGGTGTCTCTGGTCTGACAGACGAGGTCTCCGGCACCCCTCCACCTCTGTGACATCGAACACTGTCGCCACCCAAACAGCGACTCGCTACATTAGTTCCTGTAATATTTCATGTACATTTTCAGCCGCCAACACAGGCCTTTTGTAAATGCCAAATGTAAGGACAATGACATTTAACTGCCATAATGAAGTTTAGTATAGCCGGTCTCTGCTTTAACACATACAGGAAGAGCCAGACACTCAAGTCATTATTAACGATCAGCTCCAGGGTGTCCTCCTCTTGTCTGCTGGTCTGAACGTTAACCTCCCAGGGCCCGTGAAGATGTGTTAACACAACGCCCGGTGTCACTCCACTTGGAGCTGAACGGTATTAGTCAACGTCAGTCTTCTACTCAACCAGCTGAGGTCTGGGATCAGTGTAGCAGAGGAAAGCTACTTGAGACCTTCAATTAGACCCCTTCACGTATTCATTTCTATGTGTTCGGTTTGTGCACGACACCCAAACCACAGGATTATATTCCGTTAATTACCACCGTGTCTACAGGAACACACCAACACACACAGTAGGAGATGTCTAGTGTTTAGTCTAGCTACCCCCACAGTAGGAGTTGTCTAGTGATTAGTCTAGCTACCCCCACAGTAACACAGTAGGAGTTGTCTAGTGATTAGTCTAGCTACCCCCACAGTAGGAGTTGTCTAGTGATTAGTCTAGCTACCCCCACAGTAACACAGTAGGAGTTGTCTAGTGATTAGTCTAGCTACCCCCACAGTAACACAGTAGGAGTTGTCTAGTGATTAGTCTAGCTACCCCCACAGTAACACAGTAGGAGTTGTCTAGTGATTAGTCTAGCTACCCCCACAGTAACACAGTAGGAGTTGTCTAGTGATTAGTCTAGCTACCCCCACAGTAACACAGTAGGAGTTGTCTAGTGATTAGTCTAGCTACCCCCACAGTGGGAGTTGTCTAGTGATTAGTCTAGCTACCCCCACAGTAAAACAGTGGGAGTTGTCTAGTGATTAGTCTAGCTACCCCCACAGTAACACAGTAGGAGTTGTCTAGTGATTAGTCTAGCTACCCCCACAGTAACACAGTAGGAGTTGTCTAGTGATTAGTCTAGCTACCCCCACAGTAACACAGTGGGAGTCGTCTAGTGATTAGTCTAGCTACCCCCACAGTAAAACAGTGGGAGTTGTCTAGTGATTAGTCTAGCTACCCCCACAGTAACACAGTGGGAGTTGTCTAGTGATTAGTCTAGCTACCCCCACAGTAACACAGTAGGAGTTATAGCTAACACGCACAAGGAGGGGTGTGCATCATTGTCTAGTGATTTCTTAGTGCTACAGCCACACCAACACACAGCAGGAGTATTCATCTCCCTGTGTTCTTTGAACAAAGGTGGAGGCGAACGTGTCTGGAGTCTCTGTATCGACCAAGCCCCCCTCCATCTTCTCCTTATGTGGTTTAATAGGAGTCTGTCAACCATTTCTCTCTATCCCCCGGGGCGGCAGGGTAGTGGCAGGGTAGCCTAGAGGTTAGAGCGTTGCAAGTTCAAATCCCTGAGTTGACAAGGTAAAAATCTGTCGTTCTGCCCCTGTGAACAAGGCAGTAAACCCACTGTTCCTAGGCCGTCATTGAAAATAAGAATTTGTTCTTAACTGACTTGCCTAGTTAAATAACGTTTTTTAATTAAAAAAAAATCTCCTCCCCCCTCATCTCTCCTCTGTCTATCCCCCCTCATCTCTCCTCTCTGTCCATCCCCCTCATCTCTCCTCTCTGTCCCCCTACCCCTCCACCCTCTCTATCCCCCCCACCTCCTCTCTCTCTGTCCCCCTGCCCCTCCTCTCCCTCTCTCCCCCCTCTCCTCTCTCTCCCCCCCGCCTCTCCTCTCTCTCTCCCCCGCCTCTCCTCTCTCTGTCCCCCCGCCTCTCCTCTCTCTGTCCCCCGCCTCTCCTCTCCCTGTCCCCCTCTCCTCTCCCTGTCCCCCCGCCTCTCCTCTCTCTGTCCCCCCGCCTCTCCTCTCTCTCTCCCCCCGCCTCTCCTCTCTCTGTCCCCCCGCCTCTCCTCTCTCTGTCCCCCCGCCTCTCCTCTCTCTGTCCCCCGCCTCCCTCTCTCTGTCCCCCCGCCTCTCCTCTCTCTGTCCCCCCCCTCTCCTCTCTCTGTCCCCCCTCCCCCCCCTCTCCTCTCTCTGTCCCCCCGCCTCTCTCTCTGTCTCTCCCCCGCCTCTCCTCTCCCCCGCCTCTGTCTCCCCCCTCCTCCCCCCTCTCCTCTCTCTCTGTCCCCCGCCTCTCTCTCTCTCTCCCCCCGCCTCTCTCTCTGTCCCCCCCTCTCCCCGCCTCTCCTCTGTCTCTCCCCGCCTTTTTCTGTCTCCCCCTCTCCCCGCCTCTCTCTCTGTCTCTCCCCGCCTCCTCTGTCTCTCCCCGCCTGTCCCCCGCCTCTCCTCTCTCTCTCTCTCCCCCGCCTCTCCTCTCTCTGTCCCCCCGCCTCCCCTGTCTCTCCCCGCCTTTTCTGTCTCCCCCGCCTCTCCTCTCTCTCTGTCCCCTCTCCTCTCTCTGTCCCCCCGCCTCTCCTCTCTCTCTGTCCCCCCGCCTCTCCTCTGTCTCTCCCCGCCTTTTTCTGTCTCCCCCACCTCTCCTCTCTCTCTGTCCCCCCGCCCCTCCTCTCTCTCTCTCTCCCCGCCTCTCCTCTCTCTCCCCGCCTTTCCTCTCTCTCTGTTCAGTCTGTTTAGTCCCAGTATGTGGGTCTGATCTCTCCCCACACCCCTGGGGTATGTGTTATGTCTCTGTCGTTCCAGAGCACCACTCCTAAAGCTTTGGCCACACGCAACATCTCTTTAACCAGTGAGTATTACCATTTTAGCTTGTTACAGATTCTCACCTCAGTGAACACAGAATTTTATGTCTTCAATCTGTAATTGACCATCAAAAAGGGTTAAAGTTCCCCCTCACGTTATCACCGCCATACAATCTGTGATACTAACCTGTTGCTTCTCCCAGCAGGCAGTAAGACGTCTCCAGAGGGAGCAGGAGAGGCAGAGTCTGGGACCGCCGCGGGGAGGAAGAGGAGGTGGGGATCCTGCACGGCCGTCACCACCAAGAAACCCTCCATCAGCATCACCACAGACTCTCTAAAGGTACTGGAGGGACACACATTCTGACCCTCCACTGACTTCTGGACAAACAGCAACACATTGAAGATAAATAAAAACACTACGTTTCACTTCGGAAAGAACATCAATTCAAAAGTTACATTCAAAGTGATTGTCCTTTTTTTGCTCCCATCAGTCTCTGATCCCAGACATCAAGACCAGTCAGGAGGCTGTGATGGATCTCCACCCAGACGACAGCCAGCTGTCTGGGGACGAGGACACCACCACCACCACGGAGGACCAGGGCCTGGACAAAGACCTTAAGATCAGACGCACCGTCACACAGGTGGGGAGTACATGCAGAAAGCCTCTGTGTCTCACTCAGGACGAAGGACGGTTCAGTGTCATCTCAACCACCATGCAATCTCTTCAATGATCACCTTAATTAATAGTAATTAGAGACATACTGGGAGACAACATGTAGATTTCAAATGGCTTGAGGCCACCCCCCCCCACTGTGGTATTATTAGTATCGTCCTGCAATCCGCTGTAGTGATTAATTTTCTCTCCTTTATTTGCAGGTGGTCCCAGGTGAAAGCCATGAGAATGGCCAGGGAGAACGAGAGGAGGAAGAGGAGGAGAATAAACGGGAGTGTGAGAGGACACACAAAGAGAAGCGAAAGAACAGCTACTCAGAAGATGGCATGGTGTGTCAGTCCTCCACAACACATGACGCCAACGCCAAGAAAGGTAACATTGACATTTTCCTCATTGAAAAGCACTGAGGAGAATTGGAATGTCAGTGTATTTCTGAATTGACTGGAATTGAAATGGATTTGACACCAACCCTGAATTACCACACAGCAGTTCTGAAGTGTAACACAATCTCCCAAGCTTCTCAGGCAAATACACTACCTACAGTGGGGAGAACAAGTATTTGATACACTGCCGATTTTGCAGGTTTTCCTACTTACAAAGCATGTAGAGGTCTGTCATTTTTATCATAGGTACACTTCAACTGTGAGAGACGGAATCTAAAACAAAAATCCAGAAAATCACATTGTATGATTTTTAAGTAATTAATTTGCATTTTATTGCATGACATAAGTATTTGATACATCAGAAAAGCAGAACTTAATATTTGGTACAGAAACCTTTGTTTGCAATTACAGAGATCATATCATATGATCATACGTTTCCTGTAGTTCTTGACCAGGTTTGCACACACTGCAGCAGGGATTTTGGCCCACTCCTCCATACAGACCTTCTCCAGATCCTTCAGGTTTCGGGGCTGTCGCTGGGCAATACGGACTTTCAGCTCCCTCCAAAGATTTTCTATTCTTACGGAGCCACTCCTTAGTTGCCCTGGCTGTGTGTTTCGGGTTGTTGTCATGCTGGAAGACCCAGCCACGACCCATCTTCGATGCTCTTACTGAGGGAAGGAGGTTGTTGGCTAAGATCTTGTGATACATGGCCCCATCCAAAGGTTTCTGTACCAAATATTAAGTTATGCTTTTCTGATGTATCAAATACTTATGTCATGCAATAAAATGCAAATGAATTACTTAAAAATCATACAATGTGATTTTCTGGATTTTTGTTTTAGATTCAGTCTCTCACAGTTGAAGTGTACCTATGGTAAAAATTACAGACCTCTACATGCTTTGTAAGTAGGGAAACCTGCAAAATCGGCAGTGTATCAAATACTTGTTCTCCCCACTGTATACAGAAGTATGTGAACACCCATTCAAATGAGTGGATTTGGCTATTTTAGCCACACCCGTTGCTGACCGGTGTATAAAATTGAGCACACAGCCATGCAATCTCCATAGACACACATTGTCAGTAGAATGGCCTTGCTGAAGAGCTCAGTGACTTTCAACATAACACCGTCATAGGATGCCACCTTTCCAACAAATCAGTTAGTCAAATTTCTGCCCTGCTAGAGCTGCCCCGGTCAACTGTAAGTGCTGTTATTGTGAAGTGGAAACGTCGAGGAGCAACAACGGCTCAGCCGCGAAGTGGTAGGCCTCACAAGCTCAAAGCGCATAGCAACACTCACTGAGTTCCAAACTGCCTCTGGAAGCAACGTCAGCACTGTTCGTCGGGAGCTTCATGAAATGGGTTTCCATCGCTGAGCAGCCGCACACAATCCTAAGATCACCATGTGCAATGCCAAGCGTCAGCTGGAGTGGTGTAAAGCTCGCCGACATTGGACTCTGGAGCAGTGAAACACGTTTTCTGGGGAGATGATCACGCTTCACCATCTGGCAGTCCGCCGGACTAATCTGGGTTTGGCGGATACCAGGAGAACTTTACCAACTGTAAAGTTTGGCGGAGGAAGAAGAATGGTTTGGGACCATTTTTCATGGTTCGGGCTAGTCCCCTTACGTCCAGTGAAGGGAAATCTTAACGCTACAGTATACAATGACATTCTAGACCATTCTGTGCTATCAACTTTGTGGCAACAGTTTGCTGAAGTCCCTTTCCTATAGCGAGGTCTATACAGAAATGTTTTTTTGATCGGTGTGGATGAACTTGACTGCCCTGCACAGAGCCCTGACCTCAAACCCATTGAACACCTTGAATTGGAACGCCGACTGCGAGCCAGGCCTAATCGCCCAACATCACTAATGCTCTGGTGGCTGAATGGAAGCAGGTTCCCGCTCCAACATCTAGTGGAAATCCTTCCCAGAAGAGTGGAGGCTGTTACAGCAGCAAAGGAGGGACCAACTCCATATTAATGCCCATGATTTTAGAATGAGATGTTTGATGAGCAGGTGTCCACATACTTTTTGTCATGTAGTGTTTTTATTCCCCTTTTCATTTTGCTCTCTTTTCCTTCCTCTCATTCTATCCCTCAGTCACTCCCAGTGATACTCTGGTGCGTCGCTCCATCAGTCAGCAGAAGTCTGGTGTGTCTGTTACCATCGACGATCCAGTCCGCACAGACAAACTGCCCTCTCCGCCCAGAGGCAAAGTCTCCAACATCGTCCACGTCTGTAACCTGGTGCGACCTTTCACCCTGGGCCAGCTGAAGGAGCTGCTGAACAGGACCGGCTCTGTGGTGGAGGAGGGCTTTTGGATCGACAAGATCAAATCTCACTGCTACGTCACTGTGAGTGGCTCGCTCTCTCACCCGGTCTCTCTCGCTCTCTCTCTCACCCGGTCTCTCTCAGCCGGGCTCTCTCGCTCTCTCTCTCACCTGGTCTCTCTCTCTCAGCCGGGCTCTCTCGCTCTCTCGCTCACCTGGTCTCTCTCTCTCACCTGGTCTCTCGCTCTCTCTCTCATACCAGTTATTATTGTCTTGTCTGAGAATCAAGTCTTGTCAGATCATTTATTCCCAAATGACTTAATTGAGCCCTGATGGCTTTGAAAGTCCACACCACACCATTGTTTCTCAAAGAATTGTCCATTGTTTGTTGACCTGCCCCCCCCCCAGTACTCCAGCACAGAGGAGGCTGTGGCCACACGAGCTGCTCTGCACAGGGTGAAGTGGCCCCAGAGCAACCCTAAGGTCCTTAGTGTGGACTTCTGTGAGCAGAACGAGGTAATTCTACTCTACCCTCTCGCATCAACAGGGGACAACCGGATATTACTAGTAAACACTAGGATCCCAGGAATAGCCCTGATGAACTGATGGGGATCATTATAAAGTAGCTTGGGAAAGACATGGCTTGCACTTCACTTAGGACTAAAGGAATATAGCCCAACAGAATGAATACCTCGGTTTATGGTGTGTAGATCACGTGTATAAAGAGAGTTTATCATATATTTTAACACACATTCAACCAAACCCTTCCTCTCTTATCCATCCAAGAAAGTGTTAAGTGATGCAACACTGCTGCCCATGTAGAAATGAACCTCTCCTCTCTCCCCCCCATATTTTCCTCTAATTCATCCTTTCTTCCCCTGGTTCTCTCCCTTCTCTAGCTGGACTTCCACAGAGGTCTGCTGACCGTGGACCCCAGAGAGGAGCACCGGCCCCAGCCTGCTGTGGGTCCTGGAGGTCCCAAAGTCCGACCGGGGGGGCTGCCCCCTCTGATGCCTGAACGGGACGGGCGCGCAGACCGCGGGGCTGTCGGAGGGGTGCGGGACCAGTGGGCGGAGAGAGAGAGGGAGATGGAACGCCGGGAGAGGACCAGGGCGGAACGCGAGTGGGACCGGGACAAGGTGCGAGACTTCGGAGGCAAACCAGGAGAGGAGAGGGAGAGAAGGAGGAGATCTCGCTCCCTGGATAGAGAGCGGAGGCGAAAGGAGAGGGAAGGGAAGGAGAAGAAGACCGACAAAAAGGGTGAGAGAAGAGAGGAGTTTGATGCCTTGCAGGAGCTCCTGCTGTCTGACAGCACATTAAAACAGACATTTGAAAGTCTGTATTTTTACTACATCATGCTAGTGAACACCTCGTAATGTCCTAGCTGTGTTCGTAGCCTATAGATATGATGCTCAGACGCTCACTCTCTTCCCCCGTCCTCCATTTTGAGCTGTTCCAACAGATGAACCTCCTGTCAAACTACTAGACGACCTCTTCAATAAGACCAAAGCAGCTCCCTGCATATACTGGCTTCCCCTCACTGAGGAACAGGTTTGAGACACACACACTCAGTCATAATGCAACAACTTGATAGGTGTGTGTGTGTGTTGTCATTAATTACCTTTGTTGGTATCTCCAGGCAAACCAGAGGGGGAAGGAACGGGAAGAGCGACAGAAAGAACGAGAGAGGAGGCGGAAAGAACAGCAGGAGGAGGAGGACAAGAAGCGAGAGGAGGAGAAGAAGGAGAGAATGAAAAGTAGAGAGGAGGGAGGTGCTGCGGTCAGCACTGGAGGTGGGAGTGTCCGGGGATCTGAGGGAGACAGGGACAGAGAGGGGGAGCGAGGGAGGGACAGAGAGGGGGAGCGAGGGAGGGACAGAGAGGGGGACAGAGAGGGGGAGCGAGGGAGGGACAGAGAGGGGGAGCGAGGGAGGGACAGAGAGGGGGAGCGAGGGAGGGACAGAGAGGGGGAGCGAGGGATGGGTGGTGGTTTCAAACCCAAAGGTCCCGATATTAAACCCTTGTCGGGGTTCCGACACTCCCGTAGCCGTAGCAACCTCAGAGACAGACGCCGCTGAGCGGGGTCACAATGACGGAGAGACTGAGGCAGGGACGGGGGAAATGAAGGATGCAATCATATCCCCCTCCTTTCACCTCAAAACACTTCCATTATCTCCATGGTAATAGTCTGTTCCTCCTTACTAGTCAACTGTCCTTTAGGCCAGGGAGACTCCAGTTTAGAAAAGCCCTCCTCACATTTACACGTATAAACTACCTGGTCACATGTTGATTGTTAGTGAAGTGAAACTGGCTGCCTCCTAAATGGTACCCTGTCTCCTGTATGCAGACCCTCGTTGACAGTATTGTCCTATGTAGGGAATGGATATGGTGCAATTTTAGACATTCTCTCTTCCTCCGTCGTCTGTCTGTCTGCCCACGTATTGGGTGTATGTGGGTCTTACTCATACGAAGCAGTTGAGAGGCCTATGCTGAGCTCTGTAAATAGTCCTACATTTTAACCAGAGATGGAAACAAAGGGTGGGGGTTTGGCTCCCTCTAGCTTATGTGCGCGGCACTCTTGAGGCTTGGAACGAAGTAATAATCCATTTAAAATAGCAGACCAGCCTACAAACAATTTTACTATTCCAAAATCCTCTGAAGTCATTTTTTTCTACTACCCGTACCAAGGCCCTTTGTAGGGTCATGTGAAGGTTATATTTTGTCCTTTGATGTTTTATGATGAATCTTGTTCATCTCAGCCTTGGATGGGTGTTGTAGTGTGTGGTGGTCTGATATCCCTCTCCACACAATAAGGTTACAGCCGGTGATGTCATTACACTGAAATCACACTACGAAACTGTCCTTTTGCCTTGTCAGATGGGTAGGGACATTTGTGTGGGGTGGGGAACGTGATTTCATAGACGCACACTTGGCATGCATACTGTCATGGGTGGTTTGGGTGGGGAACCAAAAGCACTGAGAGAATCCGTGTGGCACTGGAATGACATAACTGTCCCATTTGTCTTTCTCCAGTCATTCGTCATTGGATGAGAGTGAAACTTAATTATCTACCGTTTTAATATGAATTTTATGATTTTAGTTTGAAACTTTTGTTTGTCTCCTGTAAGTGCTGAATGTACAAATTAAAATATATGCAAAGTTAAGTGTTAGTCCATTCTTTATCACATGGTCTTTGTCAGGCAGCACTGTTGAGTCAACCATGGATTATTTGTCAGATTAGCTCATGTATTTTCCCTGTGTAGTATACGTGTAAGCATGCTATCCTGAATAGTACGTTTGAGTGCCACCTGGACAAATTGTAACTGCAATAGAAAAGACCACTTAGTCAAACACACAAAAAGGAAAATATTTATTAATTACAACAGATACAGGAATGTTTTTTTTTACTTTTACAAGAAACACTTAAATCTCAAGGTAAACATGTCCAATTTTAAGTGCAAATTGTTTGCTAGTGAAAGATAAATACAAAAAAAACGGGTTAAGCAGATCGATAAATCCCTTCTATGGCCTTGAAGCCAGTGTCACTGTGTTTTCATTGTTCCCCTCTAATCAGGAACTGAATTAGACCTGGGACACCAGGTGGGTGCAATTAATTATCAGGTAGAACAGAACCAGCAGGCTCCAGACTTCGTAGGGTAAGAGTTGAATACCTCTGGTCTATAAGCAAGCAGTCGACATGGTCAGGAAATAATAAGAAAGCAGTAGTTTTGTATTCCTAGCCTGGCTCCAGATCTGTAAAACAAAGGCTTGCCAATGACCATAGGTGTTGGCAAGAAAGCACAAACTGATCTGGGAACAGGCTATATTCTCCCTATGAGAATGTTACGGTACAGTGATCGTAGAACAGCAAGACTTCTGTCGCACCTAGGTGCTGTTCAGTAGCCACAAAATGGACAAATACTCCAGGAGGTACTATCTACTTGTCCAATAAAATGCTGGCTTTCATTTTCTGTTGCAAAACGTTCTGATACAGTGTGCCCTAATGAACTTGGCCCAGGTCACAGACAGGTGTTCAAACTCTGGACCATACAGTAAATTCACCTGCTCTGTTAAAAGCCTTTACCAACATTTTTGTGTAGAATTTTAAAAGTAAATAAAGTAAACAGCAACCCATATGATCTGGGTGTGCAGGAGTGAGAAAGGGTGGCGGAAAGAAGGAATGTTGAAAGGGTATGAATGTTTGCTGCATAGTTTCTTCCTCAGTTCGTGCTGTGAGGGGGAATGTTATGCGAGGCGCACACCTGCATCATGTGACATGAGTGACAGAGAAGATGAGAGTCCAGAGGGAAGCACTGGGAACCCGGCTGATCCGAGAGCTGCTTCCCACAATCCTGAGGAATCAAACGGACACAGAGAACATTAAATCTGATTCGAGTTCAGGTTTAATGCTTATTAAAATAAATACAGTACAAGCAGTGAGTCACTTCTTCATTTATGGTCCTGGCGACTTGCAGGGTTTTGTTTCCGCCCAGTACTAACACACCTGATTCAACCAATGATGCCCCTTGATTATTGTGGTTGAACCATGTGTGTTAGTGCTGGGTAGGAACAAATGCCTGATTTAAGAACCCGGGTACAGACCGACCACATTACATAGTTGTTAGCTGCTATTATTAGATGAAGGCCATCCTAACCTCACAGTGGTAGCACTCAAAGTGATAATCTTTGTTCATAGACACCACCCTGAGTATCTCCTCGCTGTCCTGTAACCCAAAACAGCAGCAGTGAGATTAGTCAGTACATTACAATCACGTAGCGGTATGAAGTTGGTCAAACCGGCATTGAGTTATGTCTCGATATGGGTTAACACACACAGAGCAAAGGAAACACAATGAGACTCACCTCAGCGGGTAAGATGGGTTGTAAACAGGCAGCACATTTAGGAGCGAACGTTCTACAGGACAACAAGAGTTCCAATATTAGAATATAACTACATATAGCCCTAGTAAAGCCTCAGTCTGGCCTACTGGACACCCTGTCGGTAGTATATCAAAGCCTCAGTCTGGCCTACTGGTCACCCCGTCTGTAGTATATCAAAGCCTCAGTCTGGCCTACTGGACACCCCATCTGTAGTATATCAAAGCCTCAGTCTGGCCTACTGGTCACCCCGTCTGTAGTATATCAAAGCCTCAGTCTGGCCTACTGGACACCCCATCTGTAGTATATCAAAGCCTCAGTCTGGCCTACTGGTCACCCCGTCTGTAGTATATCAAAGCCCCAGTCTGGCCTACTGGAACACCCGTCTGTAGTATATCAAAGCCCCAGTCTGGCCTACTGGACACCCCGTCTACTATATCAAAGCCTCAGTCTGGCCTACCGGACACCCCGTCTACTATATCAAAGCCTCAGTCTGGCCTACTGGACACCCCGTCTAGTATATCAAAGCCCCAGTCTGGCCTACTGGACACCCCGTCTGTAGTATATCAAAGCCCCAGTCTGGCCTACTGGACACCCTGTCTGTAGTATATCAAAGCCTCAGTCTGGCCTACTGGACACCCCGTCTGTAGTATATCAAAGCCTCAGTCTGGCCTACTGGACACCCCGTCTGTAGTATATCAAAGCCTCAGTCTGGCCTACTAGACACCCCGTCTGTAGTATATCAAAGCCTCAGTCTGGCCTACTGGACACCCCGTCTGTAGTATATCAAAGCCCTAGTCTGGCCTACTGGACACCCCGTCTGTAGTATATCAAAGCCCTAGTCTGGCCTACTGGAACACACAGTCTGTAGTATATCAAAGCCCCAGTCTGGCCTACTGGACACCCTGTCTGTAGTATATCAAAGCCTCAGTCTGGCCTACTGGACACCCCGTCTGTAGTATATCAAAGCCCTAGTCTGGCCTACTGGACACCCCGTCTGTAGTATATCAAAGCCTCAGTCTGGCCTACTGGACACCCCGTCTGTAGTATATCAAAGCCCTAGTCTGGCCTACTGGACACCCCGTCTGTAGTATATCAAAGCCCTAGTCTGGCCTACTGGAACACACAGTCTGTAGTATATCAAAGCCCCAGTCTGGCCTACTGGACACCCCGTCTGTAGGATATCAAAGCCTCAGTCTGGCCTACTGGACACCCTGTCTGTAGTATATCAAAGCCCTAGTCTGGCCTACTGGACACCCCGTCTGTAGTATATCAAAGCCCCAGTCTGGCCTACTGGAACACCCGTCTGTAGTATATCAAAGCCTCAGTCTGGCCTACTGGACACCCTGTCTGTAGTATATCAAAGCCCCAGTCTGGCCTACTGGACACCCTGTCTGTAGGATATCAAAGCCCCAGTCTGGCCTACTGGACACCCTGTCTGTAGTATATCAAAGCCTCAGTCTGGCCTACTGGACACCCTGTCTGTAGTATATCAAAGCCCCAGTCTGGCCTACTGGACACCCTGTCTGTAGGATATCAAAGCCCCAGTCTGGCCTACTGGACACCCTGTCTGTAGGATATCAAAGCCCCAGTCTGGCCTACTGGACACCCAGTCTCACCTGTTGTAGTCGGAGACACAGTAGATGTTGCTGAGGTGGTCGACAGTGAAGGAGACTCCGTCCAGGGCTTTGGAACACACCACACAGCGGAAACAGCCAGGGTGGTAGGAGTTCCCCATTGCCTGGAGGATCTGCTGGACAAACAGGACCACACAGTAGATAAGGGAAGGTCCCTTGACATTAACATAAATTCAATTTAACGCGCACACATTTAGATTCACAAATGAAACATTGGACATACAAGGACCCCCCAAAACCATTTAAACACACACACACCTGTTCCAGGATAAGGTGGCCACACACACTGCATTTCTCTGCTGCAGCCTGGAAGCCTGAGAACTGAGTATGGAGAGAAGAGAGAACATGGTTTTACATCATACCATAGAAAGCACCAGGGTTGGGGTCAATTCAGAAAGTAAACCAAATTCCAATTCCACATGCTCCTAATCGAAAAGCATTGAAGAGAATTGGAATGTCAGTGTACTTCCTTTATTGACCCCAACCCTGAAGAGCAATATGTAAAACTCCAGTAAGGAATTGATTAAAAATGTAAGGCACTGATGTCTATGAATTCTCTCTTTATGTAGTGTTGTGTATTTTGTTGTAATGTGTGTTTTGTCCTATATTTTTAATCCCAGCCCCCGTCCCCGCAGGAGAGGCCTTTTGCCTTTTGGTAGGCCGTCACTGTAAATAAGAGTTTGTTCTCAACTGACTTGCCTAGTTAAAGGTTATATTTAAAAAGACACAAACAATGCCACTGAGTGAGATAAAGACCTCGACCTCTTACCATGTAATCCTCTTTACAGTACACAGAGCCATTGACGTTGTAGAAGTCCTTGTTTCTCAGGGTGCGACCTGGGACAGATGGACAGACAATCCCAGGACAGTCACGCTAAGTTGATAGAGCTGTTTTCCTGACTATAAACTGCATATAGTGTATTGACGCAGTGTGTGTGTGTGTTCAACTCACCACAGGACACACAGGTGAAGCAGCGTGTGTGATAGAGGCTGTCCAAAGCCTGGCAAGCATTATCTGAGCCATACACACCTTTCCTACACTTCACACATGTACCTGCAACACAATCAACACAATCAACAACCATTACTCAACAAGACATGAGCCCAGATTCCTTCCGGGTGAGGTCACTTCATCAAGAACATGTCTTGGTCTACCGAGTCAAAAAGCACAAGCCAAAGTCAACAAAAAATGCCTGGTACTTTTTCCTGGTCAGGTACATTTGACAAACCTAACTACTTAGAACATATCATTAGGCCTTTTAGATCATAATGAATTAGATTAAATCAAATCAAATCAAATTTATTTATATAGCCCTTCGTACATCAGCTGATATCTCAAAGTGCTGTACAGAAACCCAGCCTAAAACCCCAAACAGCAAACAATGCAGGTGTAAAAGCACGGACAGATTACATGGACAGAGGGAACCTGATCCTAGATCAGCACTCCTACTCCGAGATGATTTGTGAATACAGGCCCAGGACTACGAATGGATCAGAAAACCAGTCAGTATTTGGTGTGACCACCATTTTCCTCATGCACTTGGGAACCATTTCCTTTGCATAGAGTTGATTGTGCAAACCCAGTTTAATTAGCTGCCCGGGTGGCTGGTCTCAGACGATCTCACAGGCGAAGATGCCAGATGCGGAGGTCCTGGGCTGGTATGGTTACATGTGGTCTGTGGTTGTGAGGTCAGTTGGACGTACTGCCAAATTATTTAAAACAACGTTGCAGGCGGCTTATGGCAGAGAAATGAACATTCAATCCTCTGAAAATAGCTCCGGTGGACATTCCTGCAGTCAGCATGCCAATTGCAAGCTCCCTCAAGACTTGAGCCATCTGTGGCATTGTGTGAAAAAACTGCACATTTTAGAGTGGCCTTTCATTGTCCTCAGCACAAGATGCACCTGTGTAATGATCATGCTGTTTAATCAGCTTCTTGATATCCCACACCCGTTAGGTGTATCAATTATCTTGGAAAAGGAGAAATGCGTGTGCACAACATTTTAGAGAAATAAGCTTTTTGTGCATATGGAAAATGTCTGTGATCTTTTATTTCAGCTCATGAAACCAAAACTTTACATGTTGCTTTATACACTGCTCAAAAAAATTAAGGGAACACTTAAACAACACAATGTAACTCCAAGTCAATCACACTTCTGTGAAATCCAACTGCTGTTGTGCAAATGGAATAGACAACAGGTGGAAATTTTAAGCAATTAGCAAGACACCCCCAATAAAGGAGTGGTTCTGCAGGTGATAACCACAGACCACTTCTCAGTTCCTATGCTTCCTGGCTGATGTTTTGGTCACTTTTGAATGCTGGAGGTGCTTTCACTCTAGTGGTAGCATGAGACGGAGTCAACAACCCACACAAGTGGCTCAGGTAGTGCAGCTCATCCAGGATGGCACATCAATGCGAGCTGTGGCAAGAAGGTTTGCTGTGTCTGTCAGCGTAGTGTCCAGAGCATGGAGGCGCTACCAGGAGACAGGCAGTACATCAGGAGACGTGGAGGAGGTCGTAGGAGGGCAACAACCCAGCAGCAGGACCGCTACCTCCACCTTTGTGCAAGGAGGATCAGGAGGAGCACTGCCAGAGCCCTGCAAAATGACCTCCAGCAGGCCACAAATGAGCATGTGTCTGCTCAAACGGTCAGAAACAGACTCCATGAGGGTGGTATGAGGGCCCGACGTCCACAGGTGGGGGTTGAGCTTACAGCCCAACACCGTGCAGGCCGTTTGCATTTGCCAGAGAACACCAAGATTGGCAAATTCGTCACTGGCGCCCTGTGCTCTTCACAGATGAAAGCAGGTTCACACTGAGCACATGTAACAGACGTGACAGTCTGGAGACGGCGTGGAGAACGTTCCTGTGCCTGCAACATCCTCCAGCATGACCGGTTTGGCGGTGGGTCAGTCATGGTGTGGGGTGGCATTTCTTTGGGGGCCGCACAGCCCTCCATGTGCTCGGCAGAGGTAGCCTGACTGCCATTAGGTACCGAGATGAGATCCTCAGACCCCTTGTGAGACCATATGCTGGTGCGGTTGTCCATGGGTTCCTTCTAATGCAAGACAATGCTAGACCTCATGTGGCTGGAGTGTGTCAGCAGTTCCTGCAAGAGGAAGGCATTGATGCTATGGACTGGCCCGCCCGTTCCCCAGACCTGAATCCAATTGAGCACATCTGGGACATCATGTCTCGCTCCATCCATTGCACCACAGACTGTCCAGGAGTTGGTGGATGCTTTAGTCCAGGTCTGGGAGGAGATACCTCATCAGTAGCATGCCCAGGCATTGGAGGGAGGTCATACAGGCACATAGAGGCCACACACACTACTGAGCCTCATTTTGACTTGTTTTAAGGACATTACATCAAAGTTGGATCAGCCTGTAGTGTGGTTTTCCACTTTAATTTTGAGTGTGACTCCAAATCCAGACCTCCATGGGTTGATAAATTTGATTTCCATTGATAATTTTTGTGTGATTTTGTTGTAAGCACATTCAACTATGTAAAGAAAAAAATATTTAATAAGAATAGTTCATTCATTCAGATCTAGGATGTGTTATTTTAGTGTTCCCTTTATTTTTTTGAGCAGTGTACTTTTGTTTCAGTATATAATTGAACTTCCCTGCCGATTGTCCATGGAGTTGGTCCTTCAGTGGGTCGAAATTTGAGGCAAAATATCCACAGGAAAGTAGTATTAAACAGACTTCAAAACGCAGGGCTCCGTGTGTGGCATTTACATGGACAAGACGTACATGCACGTGATGCATACATATTAACCACAGTCTTGCAGGTGTTTACATGGTTTTGCACACGTGCCAGGTAAATTACATTTCAATGGCAGTACAGGAACTCTAAAAAGTCAGGTATATTATACTTTCCTATGGTTATTTTGTCCCACTGAAGGACCAACTGCACTGACAACTGGTAGAGTAAGTTCAACATTCCAAGTTGTTGCAGTGCTTCGTTTCAGACTGTATCCAAGAAATTGATCACTAACCAACTTTCCATCCAACCTTTCTATGCGAGACCAGTACATGTCTGATAAAAAATGGAACGACAGGTGTGATGGAAACAGCCAAGATTGACCAAACAAAATACACTAGACAAGGTTGGATCTTTTTGTGTCTGTACAATGAATGGCGGTGGAAACACCTTATGGGCAAATATTGATATAATAACCGTCATATCAAAGTAAACTTGGGAGTCACGCAGTGACATGTTGTGTGGTCCTCCCACTACGACTCGGGGAACACGTTTATTAGACTACAGATGAAATAAGTTGAACTTCACAGGGTGGTGAAAGTACAAGGTGATGAACTTGATCCTCCCTTCCAATAAATATGGAGGGTCTCTCATTCTGGTGCCTAGTTAAATAAAAGAACGATTCTGGTTCCATGATGAGCGATACTGCCGTTTGACTAATAACAATCATCTAGTTTTTGTCCATAATAATCTCATCATGTAGGTAGCCTACCCTCACTGCATCTGCCAGATGTTGGCTAGATCACCTGCACATAACACATTGTGACAAAACCATCAGTGGAGTTGAAAATGCAATGGAAACCCATTTTAACTAGTTTTCTTGGGTACATGGGAATTTAACTGCAAAAGTTATTTTTATGTGCACTACGTCATATCAGACTCAATTATCCGCAACAAGTCAATTTGATGGAAACATATCTGGTGGGAAAATGTGCACATTGTTTTTATGCAGATTTTAGAATATTCACATTAAATCTGTCGGCAACTGAACGGAAACCTAGCTAGTCTGACTTATTAGTCAACTCCTGGTCCTACTAAAAACACAGTATTTTCACAGCCTCTGTCTGAGCTCCTGTAAAGAGCCTCAGTAGTGTTAACAGCTCTGAGCCTAGTCGAGTTGACACAGTTCCCATCCCCCGAGGGCTCACATACCTGGGCAGAAGAAAAACAGGCTGCAGCACACCGCCCCTGCACACGCCAAGGCAGGGTAACACAAACCAGCACACGCATGACTCACGCCCTACAGACACACCCAGGGCCGGCTTACACATGCCCTTGGGCCCACTACCCGCCCCCCCCCCCCCCCAAAAAAATAAAACAGATTGCTTGTGACGTGTTCATATGCTAAGACAAAATGTGTAGAATTGCATGAAATTTGCTTTAAAACTGATTTTTTTCTCTCAGCCTCATCACTAAATGTGTAGAATAACATTATAAAACTGCTAATTTTTCTCTGCGCCTCATTATAAAATATGTTGAACTGCAGGAAGTTATATTTTTTAAAGAAACTATAAGCTATACTAATTCTATTTTGGGGGGGCCCTGGAAATAGGTGCCCCAAATGGGGTAGTACGGTCCTGCACACACCCACTATATTATTATGGCCTGGAGTCACTCCGAACACACACACATCCTGCCACACTACACACATACGCAAGACATATACACACAGTGCTGGTCCAAAGCTGTAATCTTCTCTATGACTCATACTAATGGTCAGTGCTGTGTTCATCACTAACATGTCATTTGTGTCTGAACTATAGCTGAGCTAAGGTTTGCAGTTCAGTGTATGCATAGCTACCTTTCATCAGCCCTCTATGTGCAACGTCTTGGTCTGTGCTTAACCCAGCCTAAAACTGTTCTACACCAAAAGAGTCTCTTGGAGAATGTGATTCAGTGCTCTAAGTTGTGGCTAAGTGACTTTGTTGCACAGAGACTCTTTGGTGCGTGTATAAATGCATGTCAGCTATGATAATTCCTCCTCATTTGTTTTTCTCTGAGTCTCTCTTCTCCTTTCTGTCTGATGTGCCCAGCCTAGCAGCTCTACTTGTCTGGATAGGCCTCTGACTTAGCTAGCTCCCTGAGGGCCAAACGTTTCTCTTTCCCTTTCCTTGTGTGATAGCTAGGCCGCCCTACAAGTTCATGCAGGTCTCGAGACACGATCCATCCAATTTTCTCTCTTTCATCTATTCACCCATCCAATCCTTTCATAAAAAATGTAAAAAGACATGCACGCGACACTAACAAAACAAAGTGATAAAGATGACAGCGATGAAGAGGTTTGATGATCTCACCAAAGAACTCCTGGCGATTCTCGGACGACGGCTCCCTTCCTGTTCCCGGCTCCTCCTGGGCTTTGATTGGTCTGGAAGCCGTAGCCGTATTAATGAGTGTTGCCAGCTTGGCGAGGGCATTGATTGGAGGATTGACCTGTTCTTTGAGCATCAGCCCACCCATGTGTAGCCGCTCACCCTCCAGCGCTGCATCTCTTAACAACAGGCGTGTCAGCTCCTCCTGGTAGTGAGTACCCGGGAGGTCAGAGTAGCGCGTCCGCTCCCCGGCAGCACCCATGCCAGTCTCCTCACCTCGGGCTGCCCCTGCACCCTTCTCATCCCACCACTCGGGCCCAGCCCGGTAACAGGCAGCCGCCGGGCTCCCCAAAGCAGGTGGGTAGGAGTGCCGGCCATCCTGAACCCCTGCTCCTCCAGGTGAGAAGACCCCGTCCAGGTAGTCCTGCCAGCCTCCAGCCCCAGAGGGCGTCCCGGCCCTGCTTGAGACTGTGTATCCCTGTCCGCTGGTGGAGCCCCCTGTGTGCAGGGAGAACTGCAGCTGCTGTGCCATGGTGGAGGAGGCTGAGTAGCGCGTGTCATAGCCCAGGCTGATTCCACTGGTGCGGTTGCTGCTACAGCGGCTGCCCATAGGGCTCCCTCCCCCTCCACCGCTGGCTGTACTGGAGGCAAAGCTGGACCTGGGACTGACCAGCACCGACTCCTGTAGGCTGAAGGAGGAGCAGGGGCTCAGTGCTGGGCCTGGGGGGAAGAAGAACCCTCCTCCTCCACCCATCTCAGAGGGCCGGTGTGGGGAGTGAGAGAGCGAGGCCGGTCTGGTGCTCTCCCAGAGTTCCCCTCCCGTGCTCAGCCTCTTGTAGAACATCGCCTCCTGCAGGGAGAGGCGTTTGTGACGCTCAGGCTCGGGAAGGTAGTGTGGCTCAGCCATGGCCCCAGTGCGGGGAGCAGAGCCATAACCCGAGGAGGGGACAGGGTAAGCCGGAGGGGGGCCAGAGGAGTGGGACAGAGGAGGCTGGGAGAGGAGCTGCTGGCGTCGGACCAGCTGCTGGAGCTCCAGAGAGTAGCGGCGCTGGTTCAGAGAGGCCTTGGACCCAGCTGGATCACAGTCCCCCAGGCCTGACTCACGCCTCATCTGGATGTCAACGCCCTCCCCCAGGTAGCAGGAGGCACGCTGCTGGGTCGACCGGCGCCGTAGGGGGGCGAGAGTCGAGGGGGAGTAGGGTTGATGTTCGCAGTCAGTAGGTTGGGGGATGATGGAGGTTGAGAGGTGCTGGGTAGAGGAGACTCTTTCACCCAATCCCTTCCCGCTACTAGCCAGCCCACATGCCTCCGTTGAAGTTGGAGAGGTGAGAGAGAACTGACCAGGTCTTGAAGGTGAGGAAGTGGCAGTGTTCAGGCTTGGTGGTAGTCCACTACTGTTGTTCCCATTGCTGTTGCTGTTGTTGACCAACTCATTTTTCTTTTTAGAACTGGCAAATTTCACACTTCCTGAGTCAGTCAGTTTCAACTTCTCCAATAACTTAGTTCCAAGTCGGTCCATCGTAATGTCTAACCTGGTCGTCTAAAACTCTGAATAATCAAGTCAAAAGAAATGCTGTTAAATGAACCACTATGGTATAAGTTAACGTTCTCAATAAATACAGCGTGTGAGTTGGAAACAAATTAAGTCTCAAGTATGTCTACAGTACAGTTTAACTACAGTAGTTGAATGACAGAGACCCTGCAATATATATGCAAAAACCAACAAATAAGCCCCAAATGAGAACAACCAACAGACAGACATATAGGCTATATGTACACAGACAATAAATAAAAACAGACGTTAAATAAGACGATTAAGACATTTTGGGAGGATCACATGACGACGTAATCATGTTTGAACAACGGTGTTCACAGTCATATTGTCTTGGCTGTGGAGACTACAGGCAGACAGGTAGATGGTAACGCATGTGAATCCATCGAGTTAGAAGTGGAATACTTCTAATGTTGTAAATAAAAACAAAGAAATAGGGCTAATTAGGACAGGTTCAATAAGTTGAAGTTGTTGGTCTCGTATGATTCTAGGTGGTTCCACACCTGCATTAGTGTGAACGAATGGACCTTTACATTAGGCTAGACTTGTTGCCTAGCGGTCACGTAAAGACGAGTTGCGTTTCTGCTATGTGTTGTTTCGCACGCAGCTGGCACAAGTATAACTTTTCTACTCTTGTTTGTGAGATATATTCCCCGTTACAATGTTTTTTAAAGGCAAATGTAGTCCAGTGTGTGAAGTTATCCTTTCTTCAGGATGTTCCAGAGCAAAAGCTTTTTTGAAAAATCACTCGTCGCGCTCGTGGGGTCCAGTGGAAGGAGGAAAATAAGTCCGTTTTTGTAGTAAATGTTGTTTGTCCAAACTTTTCTATTCACTTTTTTTTATGGCATGAAAACGATATTGAAAAGGGAGAAGAAAATGTAAAAAAACAGATGATCAAAAAGCGGACTGAAAGAAAACATAAACCATTCGATGTTTCGAGAATGCGTTATGCTATCATTCCCGTTTTTAAATCATTTTACTCCAAAAATTCAGCGAACACATTTGAGAACGGGACGCATGGTGCCGTTAACTCTACTGACCATTGCCAAACCATGTTCACAGGAGAAAAAAAAAGTCTACAATTAATCCACTCCGTGAATGTATCACATAGCTCCACCAACTTGGTTTCTTTCTTCCCCAAAATGCCTTACCTCCCCCTCTCGTTCCTTTATCAGCCACTGGCTCGTTGCTTTTCCTTAACGCCGGAACACCTTTCTGACAGCAATCGCGGATGGATAACATCTCACCACATCTCGTAATTCATACGCAGTCCACTAGTTTGGGGAGACACCAAAAGACATAAACTGTATTTTTCTTAATTATGATCTGTAAAACGAATTAGAGGGTATACTTTTTATTCAATTAGGTGCTTATAAAATATGAATACATGTGGGATTGTGGATAAAGAGCATATATGTTATACTCAAGTACAATCTTTAAGTAGGACGTACATCATTGTGTTCTCACATTTTTCACATGGGTGGGTACTGATTTATTACACAATTATGACCTCTCTTAAATACCTCCCAGTCTCAAGTATGTTAATTGCCCCAGGCCTTATCAACAGCACACCTATATGTTGTACCCTAAGGCAGAAAGCTATATCAAAGGGTCCGTTGCTTGTTTCCAATTCCTGACACAGTTGAAATATGGTTTTGGTAGGCCTACGTGCCTAGAATAACATGGTTCAAATGGCAGTAGACCTATTTAGGGGACTACTTTATTATGCTCACAGTCTGTGGAATGTGTGGAAGAACATTCTCTAGTGACACGGTTCTGAGATTTTTCCGGAGTGTATGTGTTCTCCAAGGACGATACAAAGTAAATATCTAGCTACTATTTCAGTGCCTTTTTGCTTGCTACTGCTATACGCTTCAATGCACTCTGTTTCGTTTTGGTGACGTTAACCCTAACATGAATCAAATATTTATTAAACCATTTTTTGTACTTCGGGTAGGCTCATTTTGCCAACCCCGAAGCCCCCCTGCTCGCTCCCTAGTCTTTCATTGCCCTTAACGGTAGCCTAAAATGAAACGCGCGACCGTCGGTGTGTGCCTGGCTGCCTCTCCCCTCCCCGCTATGCTCCCTTGAGTTGACTGGAGCATTCACTGAAGGCGAGTGAGGACTTGTCTGTAAAGTTGAACAGAAAAATACTTAATGGCTTACTCAGTACAGAAAGAGCAGCTGGAGCACGGGAGAAGATGGTTCAAAATCATGGCTTATCAACTTTGGGGGACAAACGTTATATGTTGACAAACTCAAATGGTGTTTGTGTGTGCAATTAATACTTTTTTAATAATTGAAGTGTACTACATACAATTAACTACTTTTTGGGGGGGATAGTAACATTTTAAGAAAGTGTGTAATTTTACGATGATAAAATAAGACTACACCATAACCAATTCATACTTCAAACCCTTATCTGGCTAAATTGTATTTTGTAAATGTATCATCATTATAACCTGAAGTCCAGCTCATCATTGGCTACTGTAACATAACGTAATTAATTAACAGTGTTACAATATAACACAATTGCAACATCACACGTTGCTGCCTGCTGCTACATGGTTTCAACTCCACAACCTATCTTGACCACCATCTAGTGGTATAAATAGTTCTTACATAAAAATCCAAAATGGCGGCGCCCTTAAGGACATTGTGCTGTACAGGTGAGGTTATTTACAAGACAATTACTTACAATTTTCATAAGATCTAATGGTAATTTTCTGCTGTAAATATCAGTCGGCTCCCAGTTGACAATCTGTTTGTTTTTATGTTGAGCTAGACAGATCGCTAGTTACGCTAGGTTTGATCAAATGTCTAGGCAACTAGCTAACGTTAGCTAGCAAGAAAAACTAGAGAGCCTAAATGAACTGAATTCCTGATGGTCTGTTTTCAGCTTTGAGGCATTCCAGTCGTTGTTTTACTACGACGTGTGGGACACAGGCTGGAATCAAGTGGAGGACCGAGTAAGTTCTAAACGACACAGACAAACAACTGTCAGAACAAAATGAGACACACACACAATTGTAGCTATTACGGCTCTGTTTTGATATGCTTTGTTCTTTACAATTTCACATTGGTTTGTCCATAGAAATGGTCTGGCCCGCAGTGGAACAGAGTATGGCCCCATGACAGATCTCCCTGACTGGTCCTTTGCAGGCAAGTTCACATGTAGAAGCATGCATTTTTAGGTTATTTTCACATATTGTCCTATTTAAAATAACTGCTCTCAGTCCTTTTAAAGTGAACTCCTAGAAAGAAAGAAAAACAACAACAATAACTTATATTTTGTATTCACACTGCCCTTGCCTTTGAATGAGGACTCAACTATTTTGGCAGTTCACTTCACTTACTTTGTGGTCCTAGTCCTCTGCATTCAATTTGCTATGTTTAGAAAGGAACCACAATATTTTTGCAACATTCACTCAATGCACTCTGGGTTATTGCAAAGTTAAGGACAAGCCATTCTCAGCAGAACGTGTTATCGGGCAGCTAGATACTTGCAAGTCAAATGCTCCTTTAAGTTGCTCTAATATATAATATATGCCATTTAGCAGACGCTTTTATCCAAAGCGACTTACAGTCATGTGTGCATACATTCTACGTATGGGTGGTCCCGGGGATCGAACCCACTACCCTGGCGTTACAAGCGCCATGCTCTACCAACTGAGCTACAGAAGGACCACAGAAGGACTACAGAAGGCTCTGGAGATGGCAGAGAGAGCGTACGCCTGCATCCATATTAACAAGGCCGGAATGGAGAAGGTGAAAAGCTTCAAGTTCCGTGACATACACATCCCTGATAATCTGAAATGGTCCACCCACACAAACAGTGTGATGAAAAGGCGCAACAAAACGCTTCACCATCTGGCTGGCGAATCTGGGTTTGGCAGATGCCAGGAAAACTCTACCACTGTGGCAACTAATGTTTGGTGGAGGAGGAATAATGGTCTGGTGCTGTTTTTCATGATTCGGACTAGACCCCTTAGTTCCAGTGAGGGGAAATCTGAATGGTACAGCAAACAATGACTTTCTAGGCGATTGTGTGCTTTCAACTTTGTGGCAACAGTTTGGGGATGTCCCTTCCTGTTTCAGCATGACAATGACCCCTTGCACAAAGTGAGGTCCATGCAGAAATGGTTTGTCAAGATTAGTGTGGAAGAACATGACTGGCCTGCACAGAGCCCTGACCTCAACCCCATTGAACACCTTTGGGATGAATTGGAACGCTGATTGCAAGTCAGGCCTGATCGTCCAACATCAGTGCCCAACCTCACTAATGCTCTTGTGACTGAATGGAAGCAAGGCCCCGTTGCAATGTTTCAACATCTAGTGGAAAGCTTTCCCAGAAGAGTGTTAGCTGTTATAGCAGCAAAGGGGGGGACCAACTCCAAATTAATGCCCATAATTTTGTAATGAGATGTTCGACAAGCCGGTGTATATACTTTTGGGTATGTATCTCACACACTCCGAAGTTGCTCTTCCTATTATAATGTGTGTTTTGTTGTGAGATTACTTCACTGTTGAAGCTAGGAACACAAGCATTTCACTACACCTGTAATAACATCTGCTAAATAGGTGTATGCGAACAGGAACATTTGAAACTTTTTTTTGGGGGGGGGGGGGGGCGGTGTCTGCTAAATTACTAAAATGAAACTATTGGTCACGTACACAGATTTGCAGATGTTATCGCAGGTGCGGCGAAATGTTTGGGTTTCTAGCTTCAACAGTGCAGTAACACCTAGCAATAAAACACACATCATATCAGAACGGGCAATGTCAGAGATCAGTGTGTGTATATATTACACACAGTACCAGTCAATCAAAAGTTTGGACACCTACTCATTTAAGGGGTTTTCTTCATTTTTACTGTTTTCTATGTTGTAGAATAATAGTGAAGACATCAAATCTATGAAATAACACTGCGGTCCATCCCAAACCATCTCAATTGGGTTGAGGTTGGGGGATTGTGGAGGCCAGGTCATCTGATGCAGCACTTCATCACTCCTTCTTGATCAAATAGCCCTTACACAGCCTGGAGGTGTGTAAGTCATTATCCTGTTGAAAAACAAATGATAGACCCACTAAGCGTAAACCAGATGGGATGGCGTATCGCTGCAGAATGCTGTGGTAACCATGCTGGTTAAGTGTGCCTGGAATTCTAAATATATGACTGACGGTGTCACCAGCAAAGCACCCCCACACCATCACACCTCCTCCTCCATGCTTCACGGTGGGAACCACACATGCACATCCGTTTACCTACTCTGCATCTCACGAAGACATGGAGGTTGGAACCAAAAATCTCAAATTTGGACTCATCAGACCAAAGGACAGATTTCCACCGGTCTAATGTCCATTGTTTGTGTTTCTTGGCCCAAGCAAGTCTCTTCTTATTATTTGTGTCCTTTAGTGGTTTCTTTGCAGCAATTCGACCATGAATGAGTAGGTTTGTCCAAACTTTTGACTGGTACTGTATATTTTATAATGTATACAAACATATAATGGTGTTTAAAGACAGTATATGAATAGAAAAGGTGTGTACAGCAGTGGTTATATACTACTGCTGGTAATTTGAATAATCCTTCCAAATTTGGTTAAGTAGTGAAGGTTTAGTGTGCCCCAAAAAATGCACAGCTCTCTAATGAGAGGACCTCTAATCTGCACTCTTTTAATAAAAAATGTCTTGATGCAGGCAGATTATTTGATAGGGTTACCCCATGTGAAATTGGTGCAGAGATTGAAGTGTGTTGGGACTACTGGTCATGCTCTGTCAAATAGAACCCAGTGTGTTAAGGCAGATGGTCCTACGTCGTAGAGCTGCGCTCAGATGTGCCTCAAGGATCAACTTTAGCTCCCCTGTGGTTTATTATCTAGATCAAGGGGTAGGCAACCCTGGTCCTGGAGTGCTGCAGACACTTCATGTTTTTGATTTAACCAACCTGGAAACCCAGGTGTGTTGAATTGAGGCTATCACTGAGCTGATCAATGTACTTAATAGCTCAGTGGTGCCTAGTTGAGACACAATCCTGCAGTATCTGCGGCAATCTAGGAACAGAGTTGCCTACCCCTGATCTCGATAATAAACCACAGGGGAGCTTCAATTGGTCCTTGTGGTACACCAACATTGGAAGACTTATTGAGACAGCTGATGGACATTTTGATGCGGATGATTTAGTTCTCTATTCAAGTGGCAGCAGTTTGGCTTTTGGAAAAAGCTCAAACATCTTTTCAACATCATTCAACAGAATCTGTACGTTTTGAAGCTTGTTCTGAATTCCAATACTAAACACTCTGAAAACCATGTAATTACTACTGTGCGAGGACATTCTATAGAGCAAGTCAAAACATACAAATGTTTGGGTGAATGAGAAGTTGAGCTTCACCAGCCGTGAAGAGAACCTTGTCAGGAAACTCAAGCTGCGTATTAGGTTTTATTACCGGCACAAAGCTTGTTTTGCCACCAGAAAATAGTTGATTTGTTGTGCTTTTCCCTCTGTGTTGGACTCTGGATATACTGTTCGTGTGCAAGCTTCAAGCTCTACACTGAAGGCTCTTGATTGTGTGTCATGCAGCCCTTGTTTTTGTCACCAATCGGCGATGTCTAACTACAGTGCTGTTGGGAGAACATCACTAGCAACACACAGGCTCAAACACCGCTGTTTTTATCTATCCTCTCTTCTAGCTCCAAATTAAAACACATACAAGCTCAGATCTCAATCTTATTTTATGCTAACATTCCCAAAAATGTTTACAGAGCATGGAAAAATGTAATTTCAGTACTCCGCTCTCTGGTTGTGAAATTCCCTCCCAGCCAACCTATAACCCCAGGACCTGGTGTCCCCGGAGGAGGTCAAAGGGCAAATAGATGAACATGTTGTTGAGACATGTCGCTGTTTCTAGTTGTCACCCCATGTCACAAGTTTACGTTGCCTTCTGTGAGGAAACATGTTTTACTTCACACACCTGCACACACGCACTGTTTGTTGTTGTATTTGTGCTGTTGCCAGTGTCTGTCTGTTTTTGTCTCCCATATTGTTTTGTTTTTAATCACAGCCCCCACAGGAGGCCCTTTGCCTCTTTCCAGGCCTTCATTGTGAATAACAATTGGTTCTTAATTGACTTACCTAGTTAAAAATGAAACTGTATATACATCTAAAGTGTGTAAAACCGTATGTAAACATTATTAAAGTGACCAGTGTTCGTCGATGACACTATGTACATTTAATTTACATTTAAGTCATTTAGCAGACGCTCTTATCCAGAGCGACTTACAAATTGGTGCATTCACCTTATGACATCCAGTGGAAATGTACATAGGGTAGCAATCTCTAAGTTTCAGGGTAGAGTATGGCTTGAACAGTGACTAAGGCTAGTGGGGACTGTTTAACAGTCTGATGGCCTTGAGATGGAAGCTGTTTTTCAGTCTCTCGGACCCAGCTTTGATGCACCTGTACTGACCTCTCCTTCTGGATGATAGCGGGGTGAACAGGCAGTGGCTCTGATGGCTGAGGTTACATTTTGGAAGCCAATAGATTGCATTTAGTTAAGATGATACCAATAATATTTACAAGTTAATATTATGTAACAGAATAAATAGCAGAATAATAACTGCAGATTAAATGATGCTTAATTGAAAATTGTACTCCCAATGTGGATTACTGCCCCTTTTAAGAGCTAGGACTGATTTTCGTACCTTATGTTGTGATTTTCACCATTATGTTGTCTTCTCTCGCTATTCAAACCCCACAGTCAATAAACAGTTTATGATGCTCTCTTAGCCTATAGTCACATATTGCAAACAAATAATCTTAACTAAAAATTCTACAGATATTTGGAATATCTATGCATCCTTGACAATTGTTAATCAATATCCCAAAACAGCACTTTTTTCCCACGAACATGCACATCATAATCTTATTCCTTTTTGTGGCACATTTGGGTTTATTGCAGGGCAAACGGTGTTGCAGTAGTGTGGTGTGGGAATAATGACAAGCGAATTTTGGAAGCTTAGTGTTTACATTGCCCAAAAAATGGGAACCGGACCGCGGAATTCAAGCGAACCAAATTCAGACCACCTCTCAAGATCGTCTCACTTCGGGGGCTCTTCTGAGGGGTCCGAGTTTCTTTGGAGTGTTCACACTGCCCCAAAAAATATTAACGAACCACATTAAGTTCACCAAAATTGGCTGAAAGGGACCAAGTGCGGAAACAGCCTCTTGTGTAGTCTTAACATTCTGTATACTCCCCTTGAAATAAGGGTAAAAAATGACCCGCATTTAAAATCCGTGGACCCCACTTGTTTTTATTACAACGCACCTGTCATAATTGTTTCCTTTACTAAAGTAGAGGATTATTATTGCTAAAGGTACTGCGTAAGTGTAAACATTACTTTTTTCGTAAGATAGCACTTGTATAGCCTAAGAAACTAGTCGAAATGTGCAGAAAGTAGTTTTAATTGCATTTTGTTGAAGGGAAACTAATAGTCTTGAACTTTTTTGGCAACATAGTGATATATACTGTACAATGAGGAATTCAACTTCAAAATACTAGTCTTCTCCCATTTCTCTTTTAACCATTGCCCCCACACACAAGGTGTATAAACAATAAAATAAGATGACCAATAAAAAAACCAAAACGTGAAGAACATAAATCAATCTACTTTAATTAGCACAGGTTTGTGTGCATGGACTTTGCAGATGTATTTCTCACATGTACAGCAGATAGTATTTGGTTTACAGTCCTTCTTTTGGGAGCAGAATTGGCATCTCCTCCTCTTGCCTGCTGCAGCCTCAGGTGGATCTGGACAAAATTCAGCCCCCTGAACAACTTTCACAAGCGCTGCTGTGCGGGGGAGGCGCTCCCTTCCTTGAATGTGTGGGGTTACAATTGCCTTTCCCAGCTGCTCCAGGAACTCCCTCTTGTTCCGCTTATTAGGCATCCAAGTAGGATTGATATTGTTCCATATTACGAAAGGCATGGTATGAGGAAACATCACTGATGTTATGGAAGATGACCAGGGGCCAGTGGGCAGTCATCCTCCTACAGCTGTAAGTTCCAATTGCCTTGTCCAGGTTGTCCAAGCCTCCTTTATTGTGGTTGTAGTCCGATCTCAGCCGTTTTGTGAAGTGTGCTCAGGAGGACCACATTCTTGTTCCTCTTTGGGAGGTAACAAACTAGAGTGGTGGTGGGTGTGAATATAAACTTTTATGAGAAGGCCTCTCTACCCCTTGTAAGGAATGCGGGGGGGTCAGGCTTGTACTTTCTAACTGTGTTAACCATGATGATCTTCCTCTTCAGGAGCTGCTGGCTGAGTTCATAAGAGGTGAAGAAATTGTCACACGTGACATTGTGCCCCCTCAGTCCATCTGTCACATTAAGTACAACTCGTATCCCCTGGTTCTTCCCCGGGCCTCCACTGGTCGGCTTCCCTGTGTAGACTTGCATCTTCTATGCGTAGCTGGATTGTGCGTCACAGGCCAACTATACCTTGATGCCATACTTTGCTGGCTTGCTGGGCATATACTGCCAGAAAGGACCGTGACCTTTTGACAAAATATATTGTTTTCTGTGATACTGATAGTAATCACATAAATCAATGATATTACAGCAATACATAATACAATTTAAAATGAAAATCACTTACATTACAGATATGAATACAAAAATGTACCTCTGAATGGAACCAGTTGCTCAATCTCTGTTACTTCAGGCCCAGAGTTGTAGAGGTATGGCAGACGCCCCCACCCACTTCTCCCAAACCTCTCTTATAGTCGCCAGTTTCTCTCACACATCTTGCAGGTCTTGACTCACGGTTATTAAATCGTAGCATTCTTGAGAAAGTGTGAAAGACTCAGTGGCACCGTGGCACGGAAAATCACTATTCCACTCTCTGCATCCCAGAGACTACATGTAGCCTCGCCTCAGAACCTGTTAACACCCGCTAAGATTACCAGCCCTATGTAGGCACGCAGGTCAATCTCATCCATCCTTTTCCAGTTGTCTCCATATTTACAGAAACCCTCTGTCGTGTCTTTGGCTATGCCGGATTAAGTGATATGACATGCTATTCTATAAAATAATTTCTCCGTAATTAATATTACCCGATTTAGCTAATCATGTAAATGTAATTAACTAGAGAGTCGGGGCACCACAAATATTTATAGAGCTGTTATCTTCCGAATAAACTCTTAAAGACCTAATAATATTTTTACATCAATATTAATCGTCACCTTAATTCAGTCTCATCTGAAAGTTGTAAATTCTTGGTTATCTTCACGAACCCAGGCTAACAAGTTGAATCAGCGATACAAAATTGGGTTTCATTATTTATTTACTAAATACCTAACTAATCACAAGAATTACATATACACAGAATGAATCATACCTTGTTTACAAATTATGTCATAAAGGGGCGGCAGGGTAGCCTAGTGGTTAGAGCGATGGACTAGTAACCGGAAGGTTGCAAGTTCAAACCCCTGAGCTGACAAGGTACAAATCTGTCGTTCTGCCCCTGAGCAGGCAGTTAACCCACGGTTCCTAGGCTGTCATTGAAAATAAGAATTTGTTCTTAACTGACTTGCCTGGTTAAATAAAGATAAAATAAAATAAATGGAAATGTCCCTAGCGGGTGGAACAGATGTGACAGCTGGTTACACAAAAGAAAAGGACTGGGTTTGAGTGAAAGAGTGGGAAGACTGAGGACCAAAGGAAGAAGCTGTGCTATCATAAATACAGTATTTTATGCATTCTAAATTACCGCCCATTTGGAAAAGGGAAATGTAATAAATATTTACTCTGAGCTGCGCTTCGGTAGGTTGGTGGTAGATGGAAGGCCGTGTTGCCAAACCGAGTCCTTTGTCCTTTTGAAGAATGTCTCTGGTGGTCAACTGAATGTTGTAGTAATGTTGTTGTGTGATAGACGGGATACTCTCCTTCCTAACCCTCGTTTGAGCTGCTGTTGCTAACCTAACGGCTAGGAGGTATCACTGCTGTAGTGAATAAGAGTTCAAAGTTCATACCATTCGCAACCAAAGCTCACGCTGATGTTGGCTTAGTTCTGTAGTTATTATCTGAACCCTTCTGACATCGGACCGTCGTCCTCACTTCCTCGGAACAGGTTGTTACATTTTCGTCAATGCTTTATATAGTGGCGCGAGAAGGGTGTGTCTGAAAAGTTTTATAACCCAGGTCTCTTCAAAGGGGTGGGCCACTGATTGAGAAGAGCCTTAACCTTATCTCTCATTTGGAAGCTAAAATTACGTTTCATCTCTTCACCAATAATTTTATATTCAAACATTTCAATTCAACAACAATTCCATGTGAATCCGATAACTCTGTGTAGACTTTCCACTGTAGAGTTTGTCATCCTATCATTGATGTCAGTTTGTCATCTGGGACATTCTCATCATATTCATTAAGTACCACCGTATATGTTCAATTCGTCGGATTTTCCAGAATATAGTTCATTTTCCCCCCACCTTCTGATGTTCCCAGAATCTCTGTTAACCAAGGGGTTTTCAAATTTCACATCAGTAGGGTAGAGAGAGGAAAAGGGGGGGAAGAGGTATTTAGGACTGTCATAAACCTACCCCCAGGCCAATGTCATGACACTTCCAAATGTGTCATCTCCAGGATGATTTTTTTTTCGATGGCTGGTGTGATGACCATGTACAATGTTGAGGTGATGTCCTGTGCAACTGCATGTCTTGTGGGCCCTGGGGTCATCCTTAAGACATGTTAACTGCATGTCTTGTGGGCCCTGGGGTCATCCTTAAGACATGTTAACTGCATGTCTTGTGGGCCCTGGGGTCATCCTTAAGACATGTTAACTGCATGTCCTGCCCTGGTTGTCATATGGTGGCGAGGACCATGTTATTTTGCTGTTCTTTGACAAAAATGTCCCTCTTTCAGCTTGGGGTTTTTTCTTCATGTGACGATGATGCATTGTGCTCTGGGTTGTATTCTTCCCCATCTTCTTCAGATTCCTCTTCTAAATCATTGTGCTCTTGTTCCTCCTTGGACAACTGAAAAATCAGATCTATGACCTTTTGGGCACTGACATGTGCGCTGATGGCTTCAGCAACGAGTGCACAAGACAACACAAGGGTTAATGTGTCAGGAACCTAATGTATGGCTGTTCAATGGAGTTGCTTGATGCTGTGTGTGTGGTTGGGAATATGATTTAGGCCTACATGATATGATTGTTTGTATTTTTTTTTAACACACAGATGGCCGGCCTGCGCCCCCCCTGAAAGGACAGCTGAGGAGAAAGCAGGAGAGAGAGACGTTAGCAGTCAGTATCTTATGTTAACCTTCTATATTACCTCCATAAAGTTGAATATTTAATTTCAATACAGTTCACATACGATGTCCTTTCCACCTCCTTTATATTTCTTCTCCTTTTCACTTCCTCTTTCCTCATCTCTTTCTCGGTCTCCTCCAGCGACGTGTAGTGAATCTCAGCTCGGAGGTGGATAAGGGGATGGAGGTGTGGAGGGAGAAACAGGAAGAAGCCAAAAGAATGCAGGAACACAATAAATCTCTTCTGCTTAAACCCAAAGGAAACCTTTTATTGAAGAAAAATAAGTAATTATCACATTTTCTGTTCTAGCCCACTTGAGTTATTGACAAAATGGAGATTTGCGCAGTTGGTGTATGGCATTGTCTTTCCATTTGCGTTTGTACTTATTTAGCCCTTTTCATTGTTTTCTGAAATTAAACTTGAATGTAAATCCACTGCCTACTGTTAATCTACTGTCTTACTTGTTCTTGAACTTCTGTATGAAAATATATTAAGAACATGCCCTTTCTCTTATTACTGTGGCTTAGTTATTAAGAATAGTTTGAGCAATATATTTATTTCCCTACTCCATGTCCTCCTTTCCCCACTAGAATGCAGCATTTTACCAGTTTAGGTCAATAGCAGTGCTTCGCCGCCATTTTGTCTCCAGCAGTCTCTAGTCTAGAGCAGTGGTTCCCAACCAGGGGTACTAGGACTCCTGGGGGTACTTGGCCTATCCACAAGGGAGGTACTTGAGAAGAATCATGTGCATTTTACCAGTAGGACTATGGCCTCATGAGGGAGTACTTCAGGGGTACTCCAGGTAGAGTAAAATTCAGTTGGTACAGTAACTAAAGGGTTGGGAACCACTGGTCTAGAGGGAGTGCTGTGGGGGCTGGTGAAAAGAGGAAGGGGTTGTCAGATGGAAACGTGACGTTGTGCAGCTGTGTGTTTTTGTATCTTCACATCACATGTAGGCCTAAGCTATGAGCGGCTGCTCCGTTTAACTAGACACAACGTTTTAGAGTTAATGTGTTAGAAGCTAATGTTGATACACTGTTTTAGGGTTAATGTGATAGAAACTAATGTTAAAATATGAATATGTGTTATTACTACGGGTAGCCTGCCTTCAGACTGCCCTCTTGCCACTTGGCGGTGTTGTAAAAAGTTCCTTTGTGGGTGTGAATCAGTCTCCTAATGAAAAAATGGCGGCGCAGTGTAAGGCTGCAATCAAAGTGTGCATTCCTGTGTAGCCTACTGTAGGTGACACACTTTAGACACCGGGAAAGTGTGTTATGAGACAGTGTGTGTGTGCCACGCTGCTGTCTGGTGAGATGATGAAGAGGCTGTTCCTGAAGACATGGCAGTTTAACCATCTCTGAAGTGATCCCACCGGCATCTCCCGGTGTTAAACCTCTGCTGTGTGTGTGCCACTCTAACACAGTTTCCCAGTTCACGTCCCACCAATGCTGCTCTTATACAATAGACTAGAAGCTAGGCTAAGCTAAGTGATACGAAGTCCAGTTCTAATTTAATGTTTTTTTTCTTGCTCTTTCTGTCACAAGCATATGGTAATTTTGAGTACTACAGGGGTACTGTAGACTGCCCTCATTAACCTTGAGCTTACTTTGTATATGTAGCGTCAGCTGTAATTTAGAGTGACTTTGACTAACCAACAGACTGTGTTTACAAAATGAGGTAAGGCGCTGAAGCTCCCAGTCTCTCTCGCTCTCTCACACAACCTTTCTACCTCTCCTCCCTCATCCTCTCCTCCCCCTCCCTATTTCTCTCCCTCGTCTATCTTTTTCTCGCTCTCCCTCTTGCCTTCCCTCTCTCGTTCTCTCTCCCTCTCTCAGGTCTTCTTGCCAATCTCAGCAGAGCACCACTGTAATTAAGGCGTGCTAGCCACTAAGTTGCAGATTTTTGTATTGTTTTTTGTGTTAACTGTTTGTGGTGTCAATGGGTGAACAATAGAATTGGAATAGAACGATTCGAAATTCTGTGGGATGAACAATGAGCATTAACAGAGGACATGTTCTGTAATGTGTTCGAACCATGTACACAGAGTATAGCAGATATGAGGAACACCTTCCTAATATTGAGTTGCACATCCCCTTTTTGCCATCAGAACAGCCTCAATTAGTCTCAGAACTGTTGGGTGTGAAAAACCCAGCAGCGTTGCAGTTCTTGACACAAACCGGTGTGCCTGGCATCGACTACCATACCCTGTTCAAAGGCACTTAAATATTTTGTCTTGCCCATTCACTCTCTGAACAACACACATACACAATCCATGTCTCAAGGCTTAAAAATCCTTCTTTAACCTGTCACCTCCCTTTCATCTACAATGATTGAAGTGGATTTAACAAGTGACACCAATAAGGGATCATAACTTTCACCTGGATTCACCTGGTCAGTCTGTTATAGAAAGAGCAGGTGTTCTTAATGTTTTGTACACTCAAGTGTATTTTGTTGCTGAATACAAAGTCTCTCAGACTGATTCTCTCACTTATTCGCTCCCTCCCAAGTGAGATTTGTAAAGCATTGGAACAATGGCTTGGCATGAACTTCACACCCGTATTCACATTGTTCTACTACACATTTAATCCAACTTAACATGTCCTTTGGAAGAACCCAGAGGTGTGTGTGAAACAGCCAGGACGTGTGGAGACGTGTGGAGGACTTCTGGAGAGGAACAAGTAGAACTCTTTTCCTCTTGATTCCTCTTCTCACTTCTACTTCTTACTGTATTTCTCTTCTCCCCCTGTTCTCCAACTTCCCCTCCTCTCCACTCATACCTCTCTCTCCTCCCATCCTCGTGTTGTTTGGGAAATGAGAACCAGATGTTGCTTATTGTGCAGAAGTCACTGAGGGGGAGAGGAGGTGGGCTGAGGTCAGTCTGCTGCAGTGAACAGCAGCACACGGTGGTAGAGAGGAAAGGATGGATGAAGGAAAAGACGAGCAAGGAGGAGAAGAGGGTCAAGAGTTCTCATCCCCCTGATGTGGTGGGGTAGTGTTTGAGATTCAGCTAAAAAGTTACTGCGGCCCTATGCCCACAGGCTTGAGACGAAGCAGAGAGGTTTCCTGACAGATATGACTGGGCCAGGGTGAGGGAGCCTGTGCAGATTGAGAGGTGGGTTGTGGTTTGTGGAGGGCCTGATTCAGCAAGTCCTGGTGAGGGTGTCACCTCCTGACAAGTGTGTAACCTCTGTGTTATGTTGAGTTACATGAAATCTCAGTCTCTCGCTGTTGTACTTGTCGGCCAACTGTCCTGTTGATAGTGCTGTGCTCGATATACTGGAGAGGTTGTGGTTTTCCACTTCTTGTTTTTCCAGATGGGATAAACAGACACTCTGACTGCAAAGGAATGTTCTTCTCCCTCTTTCTGCCATACAAACTTCCATGGCTGTGTCTTTGGGTGTGTATGTGTGTTCATGTGTCCGTACTTGTGAGTTCAGAGATTACATTTACATTTACATTTAAGTCATTTAGCAGACGCTCTTATCCAGAGCGACTTACAAATTGGTGCATTCACCTTATGTGTCCCCAGTGGGACAGTCACTTAACAATAGTGCATCTAAAACTTAGGGGGGGTGGGGTGAGAGGGATTACTTAACCTATCCTAGGTATTCCTTAAAGAGGTGGGGTTTCAGGTGTCTCCGGAAGGTGGTGATTGACTCCGCTGTCCTGGCGTCGTGAGGGAGTTTGTTCCACCATTGAGATACTTTAGAGTGTGCCTCAATGTAGGTTACCCAAAGGTTGAATTGCAAGCAGCTGGCCAGCCCACTTCCTGGCTGGGTTAGGAGTGCTGAGGCTGAGGTCTGAATGTTGTTGGGGCGGGGCGCCCATCTAGACTGACTAACATCGCTGCCTGCTCTATTTCTCCGGAGCACAAATCTATATGAGCGTGTGTGAGATGCTCTCCCCCCACGAAACATTCCTCCTCTCTGAGCCCTTTGTCATATATTTACCATACATTCTCCCTCTTCTCTTATCCATTCATCCCAGCCAAACTTTTGTGAATGTTTAAATCAAATCACAAACTGTATTTTACATGCTTGGTGAACAGCAGGTGAAGACGAACAGTGAAATGCTTACTTATGGGCCCTTCCCAACAATGCAGAGAGAGATTTTTGTTGTTGTAATAGAGAAATAATAACACAATGCGATAACTTGGCTATATACACAGGGTACCAGTACTGAGTCAATGATAACTAAGCTATATACACAGGGTACCAGTACTGAGTCAATGATAACTAAGCTATATACACGGGGTACCAGTACTGAGTCAATGATAACTAAGCTATATACACGGGGTACCAGTACTGAGTCAATGATACCTAAGCTATATACACAGGGTACCAGTACTGAGTCAATGATAACTAAGCTATATACACGGGGTACCAGTACTGAGTCAATGATAACTAAGCTATATACACAGGGTACCAGTACTGAGTCAATGATAACTAAGCTATATACACGGGGTACCAGTACTGAGTCAATGATACCTAAGCTATATACACAGGGTACCAGTACTGAGTCAATGATAACTAAGCTATATACACGGGGTACCAGTACTGAGTCAATGATAACTAAGCTATATACACGGGGTACCAGTACTGAGTCAATGATAACTAAGCTATATACACGGGGTACCAGTACTGAGTCAATGATAACTAAGCTATATACACGGGGTACCAGTACTGAGTCAATGATAACTCCGCTATATACACGGGGTACCAGTACTGAGTCAATGATAACTAAGCTATATACATGGGGTACCAGTACTGAGTCAATGATAACTAAGCTATATACACGGGGTACCAGTACTGAGTCAATGATAACTAAGCTATATACACGGGGTACCAGTACTGAGTCAATGATAACTCAGCTATATACACACGGTACCAGTACTGAGTCAATGATAACTAAGCTATATACACAGTGTAGAAAAGGCCCATGGAGTTGGTGGAATATTCCTTTAATTCATTGCCATTTACTCAGCTGGGCCAGGGGCGCTTTAATTAGGTCAGGTGGAAATGTCCTACAGATCTCAATTCCATAAAAGGAGGAAATTGCCATCGCCTGATCTCGCTGCTTTCTCTTCCCTAACTCCATCTGATCCAGAAGTTCTGTGCGTCCATGAATCCACGTAAGTCCACCGACTCTTACCTTTCATCTGAATGATCTGTGGTGATCGGGAGAGTGGGCCATTCAGTTATTGTTTATAGTTATCACCGCGGAGCGCGGCTTGGAGCGCACGCTTCAAACATATTGTGTAATGTGAATTGTCAATGATCACGGCCCTACAGATCCTCATAGGCCAATTACACAATCGATATGGTTCATGTGTATTGAAATTAATTATATGTACACATGAAGACTATTGAAAGCGTGAAATGAGAAACGTCATTGTTTGCTAACTGATTGACTTTGATCATGGGGATTATAGATTGTATAACCATTCACTGTTTGTATTCTTTCATGATTTATGATAAATAGTTATGAGCCTAAATGACTCGCGGATGATTACTATTGACTTCTTAATGAACTGGACTGTTGAATTCCCTAACTTATGTTAATAATGACTGATATGATTTGATCTTTGATTATGAATTTGATTGTATACATGTTATTTGTTTCCTTTGTGATGCAGCACAGACTACTCAGTAAATATACCACTTTATGGTTAAAGGAATTCCTGCCTCAGTCTCATACATTCCTCTGTCACCTGACACGTGACCACCTGTTCACCTTCACTGTCAGTCATCCTACCTGTCCAGCAACCCACACAGATTCCACTAATCTTTCAATGGTCCTTCGAGCCGGATGATGACTGAACCAAAGACAGGTGAAAAGGAAATGGAGGCGGAGAGGGAAGAATTGTCTCCACTGGAAGGAAGAAGCGAGGAGGAGAGAGCAGCTGAGGGAAAGGTCTTGGAACAAAGGAAATATCCAGGAGCTAAGCCTAAAGCAACAAAGGCTTCATCCTCAACCACCAGAAGAACCAGGCAAGCACCTGGTTATCTTAAGGATTATGTGGTCGAGTTTCCGACATCAAAGGGCAAGCCCACCAGAGCTCAAAGAGTTGATGGATCAACTATATGTTTCAGCCATCAACCATCCCCTCTGAGTCAAGGACCGGAAACTGCTTTGGAGCAGGAAAGTGGTCTACGTGAAGAACCTATGGAGGAGGTAACTCCCACTGGACAGGTCGACCAGCTTCCAGAGGCAGGCTCCGCTCACCCCTTAACTAATGGGAAATCGTCGAAGCACTCTAGACGGAGTGGGAGTTCGACCAGTGGATACCCCTTTGGAAGTGGCCATGGCAGCCGCCATTCACTAGCCCTCAGAGATTCACAGACTGCTGTCCTACAAGAGAGGATGAAACTATTAGCTTTGGAAGAAATTGAGCGTCAGATTGAGGAGGAACGACAGGCTGACGAACGATGTCACCAATTGGATGTGCAGGCCCGTAGAGCTCTACAGGAAAGGGAATTCATTGCCAAGGACCTGGCACAGCAGCGACGGCACCGTCAAGCCAGAAGGGAATTAGAGGAGGCACGGATGGTCTCATCCTTCCTGGAGAAGAACGAACAGGGAGTTGACCTGACCACCCTTCCACATGGACCTGAACTGTCTGCCTTTCTTTCCCAATCTGCCCCTCTGGTACAGCATGGCACACAGTCCTCGGAGGCTCCGGGGTCAACAGCCAACACGGAGCACGGGAGACGGGCCGCTCCGCCAACGCCCTCTATGCCAGTGACACAAGTTAGCATTCCTCCATCTGGACAAAGCATCACTCCTTCGCCTTTCCGCCAATTACCAACCAAGGCAAATCGTTCCTTTCGTCCAGGGCCAGGCCAGTCCTCAAACAACAGGTCGGAGGGCTCTCGCCCAATTCCGGCTGCCACAAATGGAAGGTCTGGGACAGTAGGGGACAGGCCCAATGAGGCCACAGTGGGCTCATCAGAAGTCCCGGGTTTATCCTTCACGCAACCAGAAGAGGGAGCCAACATTATGAAACTTCTAGTAGCCTCAGCCTATGGAATTCCCAGACCCAAATTGCCATACTTTGAAAATGGAAAGGAGAGTGAATTTGTCCTTTTGGAAATGGCATTGGAGAGCCTACTGGGTATTCACGGTCATCTGTCAGAATGCTACAAATACCAAGTACTAATGGATCATTTGCGGTTTCCTAGTGCATACAGGCTGGCCCAATCATTTATGCACTCCGCAACACCATACACTGCAGCTCTCCAGGCCCTGAAGGCGAGATATGGTGAGCCACGTCAGCTAGTCCAGAATGAACTAAACAACATCCTGAACACGTCTCCAATTAAAATGGGAGACCATGCTGCCTTCCAAGAATTCTCCCTGGCTGTCCAATCCCTGACCTCGATGCTCCAATCCGTTGAAGGAGAAGACGGGAACGAGCTTAAATGTGGCTCCCACGTGGACAGGCTTCTTAGCAAACTTCCCGTGTACCTCAGAGACAGTTTCATTGAACATTGTTTGAATAAGGGCATTCTGAAAGAGGGCTCGAGAAGCACCTATGCTCTCAGAGACCTGGCCACGTGGTTGGAGGTGAAGGCAAAGGCGAAGAGCATCGCTCACCAGGCCACAATCTCCGCCATAGCCACAGGGGGAAGGAAGGAGTTTGAACGCCAGCAGGGACAGAAAATACCAAATCCCACTACCATGTACTTAAATAGTGAGGCCGGGGAGGAACCCGGGAAGAAGACCCCTCTCAAGAGCAAGAACATCAAATTCCAGCCTTACTGCCCATATTGCAATAGTAAGGGGCACTTCCTTGGCTCATGCCCCAGAGTAAAAAAGCTCACTCAAACTCAATTGAAGGCCTGGATCACTTCAGGCGAGCGATGCTACAAGTGTGCCCGTAGCCATAAGGTGGAGACCTGCACATTGAGGAAACCCTGCAACCGCTGTAAAGAAATCCATCTCACCGTGTTGCATGATCTATTTCCCCAAGCAAAGAAGGAGCAGGGTATGCTCATGGTAGGAGCTGCAAAGGAGCTGTGTCTCGACCAGCAGAACCGGTCTCCAAGGGTCATGTTGAAGGTGGTCAAGGTCACTCTGCAAAGTGAAGGGAGAAGCATTGATACATTCACCGTTCTAGATGGTGTGGAACGGAAAGAACAATCATTCTCACAGCGGCCACCCATCAGCTTAACCTGGAAGGGACCCCCAAGACCCTTAATCTCAGAACGGTGCGACATGATGTAATCCAAATGAAAGGCTCTGCTGTAACCTTTAGCATTTCACCTTCCGGAAACAGGGACGTGACCTATAACATCACCAATGCCTTCACGGCAGATGGCTTGAATCTCGCAGAGCACTCCTGCCCGGGAAGTGTTCTACAGAAACAATATCCTCATCTACGAGAATTGCCTCTTCCTAACCTGGCCAGAGTAGCACCACTTATCCTGATTGGGTCAGACCACCCACATCTCGTCACCCCGACTGAGCCTATACGAGCTGGACCAGAAGGAGGACCCATTGCTGTCCATACATCCTTGGGTTGGGCTGTGCAAGGTCCATCCCATCTACTTCTCTCCACCCAAGCTGTACAGTCACAGCAAGTCCTCTTCACCAGAAGCAATCCAGATGCAGCCACTGACCTCCTTCGGAATGTTGAGATGCTCTGGAAGATGGACACCTTCTCCAACCGGAAGCTACAGGAGGTCACTCGCTCGAAAAATGACTCCTATGCATTAGACCTCCTGGAGAAGAGCACCACCACCACTGAAATGGATGGCGTTCGCAGGTATGCAACCCCACTGCTACGGGTGCCCAACCATCCTCCTCTGGCAACCACGACACGGGCTGTACTCCCACTACTGCGTGGAACGGAGCGACGCCTGGTGAAGAATCCTGAGCTTGCAGAAGTTCATAACCGAGAGATTCATAACCTTGTGAAGGCAGGCTACGTCACTGAAGTGACAGCTCATGAAGAGGGAAACGCACTCCGTGAATCCTGGGATCTCCCTCACCATGTTATCCAGCAACATGGTGGGAAGTATAGACTTGTCTTCAACTGTTCATTCCAAGCAGCTGGTCAAAGCCTGAATAACTGTCTACTCCCCGGACCAACCTTAGGTCCTTCCTTGCTCGGTGTCCTTCTCCGGTTCCGGCAGCACTCTACAGCCATCAGTGGAGACATCAAAGCCATGTTTCATCAGATTCGTTTACTGCCTTCCGACACCACACTGCTCCGGTTCATATGGCGAGATATGGAACGAGATGCAGAGCCCACAATCTATGAATGGCAGGTACTCCCATTCGGCACCACCTGCAGTCCTTGCTGTGCCATATACGCTCTGCAGAGACATGCACGGGAGCATCCAGACAGTGACCCAGAAGTATTGGATTCAGTGGAAAATGCCTTCTATGTGGATAACTGCTTACAGAGCATCCCATCCACGGCTGAAGCGAAATCACTCCTTGATAAAGTGCGGAATCTCCTGTCCAAAGGGGGATTTGAGGTCCGACGGTGGGCTAGTAACAGAGCGGAGGTTATCCAGCACCTCCCGCCACAAACTAGGTCCAGTAGCAGTGAACTATGGCTAACGCAGTCTGGTGCTAACCCAGAAGAGCCCACTCTAGGACTGAGGTGGAGCTGCCTACCGGATACCCTGGGGTATAAGCACCGCTCATCCCTGAGTACCGAAACCCCCACTCTGTGCACCATCTATCGGACCCTGGCCAGTCAATACGATCCCCTTGGGTATATCCTGCCAAACACAACACGGGCCAAAGTCTTAGTCCGGGACCTGTGGCAGACCAAGAGGGACTGGGATGAACCAATCCACCCGGCTGACCTAGTGGAACGATGGATCTGTTGGGAAACTGAGTTAACGGAGCTCTCTGATGTCCAAATGCCAAGATGTTATGTACCATCCTGTGTTGACCAACTGGGATCATGCCTGGAACTGCATGTGTTCTGTGACGCTTCGGAGCGAGCCTATGGGGCGGTTTCCTATCTTAGAGTGGAGGATAAGGCAGGCCACACCCATGTCTCCTTTGTCATGGCCAGGACCAGGGTCGCACCCAAGAAGCAGTTGTCAATGCCTAGGCTGGAACTCAGTGCTGCCCTTTCCGGAGCCCAGTTGGCCTCTACCTTGCGAGCCGAGCTCACCTTACCAATCCAAAGGGTCATCTACTGGAGTGATTCGACCACTGTATTGACATGGCTCAAGTCGGAGTCCTGCAGGTATAAGGTGTTTGTCGGGACTCGCATTGCGGAAATCCAAGACCTAACAGAAGTCCAGGACTGGAGGTATGTTGATAGCATAAACAATCCTGCTGATGACATTACTAGAGGTAAAACCCTTAAGGAATTGGCTAAACCCCATCGCTGGAGCTTGGGACCACCATTCTTGTCCCAACCAGAGAACGAGTGGCCGACAGCCCCCAGGCGTGCGGCCCCTCCGCAACCAACTGAAGCTCATGAGTTAAGGAAGTCCGCCCAATGCTACAGCATTTCTACGGAACCAACAACGGCTCTCCCTGACCTAACACAATCCCAAACACTGCCGGATCTGATCACCGCCACAAACCAGACCTCAGATGGGGTGTCTTCTATACCTACCTCCCTCGCGGCAGAGACACTACTCCTCAAGCAAGCACAAGCAGTTAGCTTCCCTGAGGAGTTAAAAGCTCTGAAAGCCAGTAGGGAAGTGGCTAAGGACAGCCGTCTTCTCTCTCTTGCCCCAGAATATGATCCAATCCTTGGAGTGATCAGAGTCGGAGGGAGGCTGCGCCAAGCGGAGGTTTTGGACCCAGATGCTATCCACCCAATTATCCTTGACTCCAGACACCCTCTTACCAGGCTCCTCATTAAGAGTTATGATGAGCGGCTTCTCCACCCAGGGCCAGAGAGGGTCTATGGGGAGATGAGGCGGAAGTACTGGATAATTGGAGGACGAGGAGCCATTCGTAAGCACCAATACGCCTGCGTAGAATGTCAGAGATGGCGGGCCGGAGCTACGGTGCCCAAAATGGCAGATTTACCCCCTGCTCGCTTGCGCCTCCTTAAACCACCCTTCTGGTCAACAGGAGTAGATTGCTTTGGCCCCTTGATGATCAAGTTAGGTCGTCGTGTGGAAAAGCGCTGGGGCATTCTATTTAAGTGTTTGACAACCAGATGTGTCCACCTGGACCTACTGGAGAGTTTGGATACGGAAGCCTTCCTCATGGCCCTACGGCGGTTTATCTCCCGACGGGGGAAACCCTACGAGATCCTGGCTGACAGAGGTACGAACTTCAAGGCAGGAGAAGCCAGGTTGGAGGAAGCCTTCCAAGCCATGGAACCCAGCCTCCAGGATCAGCTGATGGACCAACAAATCTCATTCAAATTTAACCCTCCAGGCGTTCCACATTTTGGAGGAACATGGGAGCGAGAGATCAAATCTGTAAAAACGGCCTTACGAGTCGTCCTGGGGGACCAAACCGTCACTGAAACTGTCTTGAGGACTGTCCTGATAGAGGTGGAAGGGATTCTGAACTCCAAACCCTTGGGATATCTCTCTGCAGACATCGCTGACCCCGATCCGGTTACACCGAATATGCTCTTGATGGGACGCCGAGATGCGTCACTTCCTCAAGCCATGTATGCTGATACCAACCTCGTAGGCAGACGCTGGTGGCGACACAGCCAAATCTTAGCTGACCATTTTTGGGCCCGATTCATTCGGGATTATCTACCAAGTCTACAGTACAGAGGGAAATGGCGGAGAGAAATGGCCAGCCTGGAAACTGGCCAAGTAGTAATGATGGTGGACCCTCAGCTGCCTCGAGCCTCCTGGCCGGTGGGCCGTATAACTAAGACCATGCCTGGGACCGATGGTCGTGTTAGATCAGTGGAAATCCAGGTGAAGAACCGGACATATATCCGGCCAGTTGCCCGACTGATTCCTCTCCCTGAGATGACAGAGGACCGGGAGCAATGAGCCTTTTTTGGGGAATGTGGAAATTAACAAATTTCCAGGGTGGCTGTAGAAAAGGCCCATGGAGTTGGTGGAATATTCCTTTAATTCATTGCCATTTACTCAGCTGGGCCAGGGGCGCTTTAATTAGGTCAGGTGGAAATGTCCTACAGATCTCAATTCCATAAAAAGAGGAAATTGCCATCGCCTGATCTCGCTGCTTTCTCTTCCCTAACTCCATCTGATCCAGAAGTTCTGTGCGTCCATGAATCCACGTAAGTCCACCGACTCTTACCTTTCATCTGAGTGATCTGTGGTGATCGGGAGAGTGGGCCATTCAGTTATTGTTTATAGTTATCACCGCGGAGCGCGGCTTGGAGCGCACGCTTCAAACATATTGTGTAATGTGAATTGTCAATGATCACGGCCCTACAGATCCTCATAGGCCAATTACACAATCGATATGGTTCATGTGTATTGAAATTAATTATATGTACACATGAAGACTATTGAAAGCGTGAAATGAGAAACGTCATTGTTTGCTAACTGATTGACTTTGATCATGGGGATTATAGATTGTATAACCATTCACTGTTTGTATTCTTTCATGATTTATGATAAATAGTTATGAGCCTAAATGACTCGCGGATGATTACTATTGACTTCTTAATGAACTGGACTGTTGAATTCCCTAACTTATGTTAATAATGACTGATATGATTTGATCTTTGATTATGAATTTGATTGTATACATGTTATTTGTTTCCTTTGTGATGCAGCACAGACTACTCAGTAAATATACCACTTTATGGTTAAAGGAATTCCTGCCTCAGTCTCATACATTCCTCTGTCACCTGACACGTGACCACCTGTTCACCTTCACTGTCAGTCATCCTACCTGTCCAGCAACCCACACAGATTCCACTAATCTTTCACACAGGGTACCAGTCCTGAGTCAATGATAACTAAGCTATATACACGGGGTACCAGTACTGAGTCAATGATAACTAAGCTATATACACGGGGTACCAGTACTGAGTCAATGATAACTCAGCTATATACACGGGGTACCAGTACTGAGTCAATGATAACTAAGCTATATACACGGGGTACCAGTACTGAGTCAATGATAACTAAGCTATATACACGGGGTACCAGTACTGAGTCAATGATAACTAAGCTATATACACGGGGTACCAGTACTGAGTCAATGATAACTAAGCTATATACACAGTGTACCAGTACTGAGTCAATGATAACTAAGCTATATACACAGTGTACCAGTACTGAGTCAATGATAACTAAGCTATATACACGGGGTACCAGTACTGAGTCAATGATAACTAAGCTATATACACAGTGTACCAGTACTGAGTCAATGATAACTTAGTACTGGTACCCCTTGTATATAGCTTATTATTCAGTACCGAGTCAATACTGGAACACTGTGTATATAGCTAAGTTATCGTTGACTCAGTACTGGAACACTGTGTATATAGCTAAGTTATTGTTGACTCAGTACTGGTACACTGTGTATATAGCTAAGTTATCGTTGACTCAGTACTGGTACACTGTGTATATAGCTAAGTTATTGTTGACTCAGTACTGGTACACTGTGTATATAGCTAAGTTATCGTTGACTCAGTACTGGTACACTGTGTATATAGCTAAGTTATTGTTGACTCAGTACTGGAACACTGTGTATATAGCTAAGTTATCGTTGACTCAGTACTGGTACACTGTGTATATAGCTAAGTTATCGTTGACTCAGTACTGGTACACTGTGTATATAGCTAAGTTATCGTTGACTCAGTACTGGTACACTGTGTATATAGCTAAGTTATCGTTGACTCTACTGGAACACTGTGTATATAGCTAAGTTATCGTTGACTCAGTACTGGTACACTGTGTATATAGCTAAGTTATCGTTGACTCAGTACTGGAACACTGTGTATATAGCTAAGTTATCGTTGACTCAGTACTGGTACCCCGTGTATATAGCTGAGTCGATGTGCAGGGGTATGATGTAATTGAAGTAAATATGTAGATATAGGTAGGGATAAAATGACTAGGAAGCAGGATAGATACTAATAGATACAGATGGAGTGTCAGAATGGAAATCATTTTGGGAAGATAAATGTTTGTAATACTGCCTAGTGGGAGAAATGAGTTACAGTATGAGATGGAAATACCAGGTGACATAGAGAGGGGAGAAGAGAGGAACAGATGTGGGACGAGGGAGAGCGAGGGAATGGAAAGTCTGAAAGAAGATCCACATTAGAAGCCACTAGTGTGAAGCTTGAGAAAGTTATGAACAAGTGAAGCTTGAGAAAGTTATGAACAAGTGAAGCTTGAGAAAGTTATGAACAAGTGAAGCTTGAGAAAGTTATGAACAAGTGAAGCTTGGGAAAGTTATGAACAAGTGAAGCTTGGGAAAGTTATGAACAAGTGAAGCTTGAGAAAGTTATGAACAAGTGAAGCTTGAGAAAGTTATGAACAAGTGAAGCTTGAGAAAGTTATGAACAAGTGTTTAATGGAGCGAAAATTATTACATTTTGTAAAGTTGGAGAGATCAGAAATATCTGTTGAATGGATTCCAATCCAAACAGAGCTAGATTCTGAAGAATCTCCTGCAAGAGGGCACATAAAAAGTTAAAGGATGTGGAGAGAGAAGAGAGAAATAGAGAAAGGGGATGGGGGAATGGGAAGAGAGGAGAGAACAGAGCAGAGATACTTGGTGAGGGATGGTGGAGAAAGAGTGGTTTCTGTTCGAGACCTCATCAAAATAACTACTTTGCAGCGGGTGAGGAAATATGGCTGAGAGAGAGAGAGAGAGAGAGAGGGAGCGGAGGAGGAAATGCTAGGGGTGAGAGAGGGAGGGATAGGGGTGAGAGAGGGAGGGATAGGGGTGAGAGAGGGAGGGATAGGGGTGAGTGAGGGAGCGATAGGGTGAGATAGGGAGGGATAGGGGTGAGAGAGGGAGGGATAGGGGTGTGAGAGGGAGGGATAGGGGTGTGAGAGGGAGGGATAGGGGTGAGAGAGGGAGGGATAGGGGTGAGAGAGGGAGGGATAGGGGTGAGAGAGGGAGGGATAGGGGTGAGAGAGGGAGGGATAGGGGTGTGAGAGGGAGGGATAGGGGTGAGAGAGGGAGGGATAGGGGTGTGATAGAGGGAGGGATAGGGGTGAGGGAGGGAGGGATAGGGGTGAGAGAGGGAGGGATAGGGGTGTGAGAGGGAGGGATAGGGGTGAGAGAGGGAGGGATAGGGGTGTGAGAGGGAGGGATAGGGGTGAGAGAGGGAGGGATAGGGGTGTGATAGAGGGAGGGATAGGGGTGAGGGAGGGAGGGATAGGGGTGAGAGAGGGAGGGATAGGGGTGTGAGAGGGAGGGATAGGGGTGAGAGAGGGAGGGATAGGGGTGTGATAGAGGGAGGGATAGGGGTGAGAGAGAGATTGGAAGGGAGAGGGGGAGGGTGGTAACAAGTTTAGACTGTTTCTTAGTATAAGTTTTAGAAAATGTTTCGTATCACCCTCCCTCCCACCCTCTCTCCCTCCCACCCTCCCTCCCTCGCTCCCTCCCTCCTGCTGGGTTGGGGCTGGAGGCTCAGATGTTTTAAGAATTCCAGATGGCGTTAATAGAACTCAGTTGGAACACTGCACTAAGAAAAACGTGATCATTCCATCACTTTTTCCACTTCTCCATTCCCGGGGCTCATGACTCCAGCCATGTCCAAAACACCCTCCCAGGTTCAACTAGGTTCTCCTCTCCTCTCTTCTTTATCCATGCCCCCTGGTAAGCTGTAAACAATAGCTTGTTAACAACAAGGTGGAACAACACAGAACCAGCTCTTCATTCTGAGCTTGCTAAGCATTCCTAGGGCTCTATTCAATCCGTAGCGTGATTGACAATTAAAGGCAATGTTCCCGCTGTCGCGGAGACTGCATTCACGGTAAATGTATGTCTGTCTGCTCAATCGGGAAATGATCTACATTTTTATGTGTATCGTCCACGATAATTTCCCCATACGGATTGAATCCAGCCCCTATAAACTGTTTGAATAGTGTTGAGGCCAGGCTGTTATTTGTGTATGAGACAGCAGTCTGAAGGCCATTCTCTTCTCCAGAGTTGAGTGAGTGAGTGTGTGTCTGTGTGTGTGTTGGGCCAGGAGAAAATCACCTTTTAGAAAATATTTTTTTATTTCAATTTAATGCATGAAATACAAAAAGTTGAAAAATTGGCCAAAACAAAATGTATTCCCTTTTTTTTTGATATCATTATCATTATAAATATCATTATCATTATAAATATCATTACCATTATCATTGTTGTTATTGTTATTTGATTTGTGTAATACAAAAAAAAACCATGAAGCACCATCAGAATGACTTATAAATAGTTTTGTTTGATTGTCTTTATATGCCAACCAATCAATGGGAAAATAAGTGTTTCGAAAAAAAGGAAACATTTTCCAAAATCTTAAAATACCCCCTCCCCTCTGTACTGTCCAAGTCCACCACTTCAATGGCAAAATGGGATCCATTTAGATTTAACCCTTGTCACGTTATAGCCTCTGTCCAGCAGGACTCAAAATGACAATGTATGAAAACAACAAACACAATTTACCAAAGGACTACGCCCGGAGAACAACAATAATAATAACTATAGTCATAATAATAACAACAACATTTCTTACAATGATGCTACCAAAACAAAAAAAGACCACGATAAGACATCAGCATTTGGAGAGGGTACTATGTGATCTAACTGCACCGCTTTTCTTTGTAGTAACATTGAAACTGGCTTTAATTGAGTAAAAATGGCTACTTTAATTCCATCCAACGTTGACTGCTTACTGGGACCAGGCTCTGTACTGAGGGCTTGAGCAATTTGAGATATGGTTTAAACAGAGGTGTACAGAGAAACATGTACGGCAACTGGGAGGAAAAGCATTTTTTTTTTGTGTGGACTACTACAGAGGTCAAATGTCATTGTCAATGTGTATAAACGGCAGCCATCTTGGACCCTCTCTTCCTGACATGACCTTCATTTCTGAGCCTGTCTCATTTCAGCCCTGGGTAGGGAGAGCACCCTATTACATTCCCTTTGCAACAGCTATAAGACCTGATGTGGTTATCAGTGGAGGGGAGGGCGGCTCATGATATTGTCTGGAACGGAGCAAATGGAATGTCATCATGCACATATAAACCACGTGTTTGATACCATTCCGCCTATTCCGCTCCAGCCATTACCACGAGCCCGTCCTCCCCAATTAAGGTGCCACCAACCTCCTGTGGTGGCTATGTGCCACTGTAGCTGGAGCACAGGGGGGAAACAAGGAGGAGAGAGATGATTGTTTGTGATCATGCCTGATTTGAGAGCGAAATCAAAAATGAAACAAGAAAGTATATTATATACTGCAGGGTGAAACATTTAATTCAGACAGCGGTTCAGCTGGAGTCGTCAAGCAGATGGGAGGGAGGATTTAGGAGAGGGAGGAAAACAAAGGGGAGAAGGATAGAATGGAGGGAGGATTTAGGAGAGGGAGGAAAACAAAGGGGAGAAGGATAGAATGGAGGGAGGGACATGATAGTAGATGTATTGCAGATGGGGTGTCAACTACACAGGATGTTGGTCACAATCATCATCATCTCTTTGTGTGTTGGGGCCTGGTCCAGATCTCAAACCCGCAGAGCTGTACATGTAAATAGGTAACATACAAATACACATCTTTCCTAATTCAGATTCTCTCTCTCTCTCTCTCTCTCTCTCTCTCTCTCTCTCTCTCTCTCTCTCTCTCATCCTCTGTCTGTGGTATATACAACTCAACCAATGGACCAAACCCCAACATCCAACCAACCAACCCCTCATGACATTACCTCTTCTTGCTTACCACACAATCCAACTTCTTTCACCCCCCTTTCCTCCTCTGTTTCCTCACCCTGTCCCTCCCTCTCCCCTCTTTCTTTCAATCTTTCAATTCGTTCAGACACTTTATCTCTCTCAGTCCCTCTGCGTCATTGGTTCATTCAGTGTGTCTCTAAACCTTAGTCAGTAGAGATCTCTGGCAGTAGAGGAGACGTCGTGGCGTCCCGTACTTCCTGAAGAACAGCAGGGCTCCCAGAGTGAGGACCACGCAGACCAATAGGAGGAGGGGGATCACCACGGCCGCCGCCGTGGCCCCGCCTTCTCCCTCCTCCACCTCGATGATGATGACTTCCTCCTTGCCGTCCCGCTTCTTAGGCTCCTCCCCTGCACAGCCCATCCATTCGCTGAGCACCGACTTGGGGTAGCCCGACTCCACCCTCATGTGTTGGTTGTTGAACTTCCAGTACTTGTTGGCTTTATAGAAGTAGGTGTAGGCTGGGGGGAAAATGAATTTCACACAAACACGGACTTTACTACGAGCTTCAGATATTCTACTATATTATATATATGTTGAGGTGTTATGCTAATGTAGACACTCGTTCATAGAAATGCTATTTGACACTGACACAAGATAGCGTTCAAACATGCAGGCATGCAACTCACTGTCCCCCACACACACTTACATCCTTCTTCGCTCATGATGGCAGCCTTGATGTTGTCGGGGACACCCTGCCATGTGTTGATGGGTTTGGGGTAGTCTCTGTCCACAGTCTGGGACTGCTCATTGAAACGGTAATACCTGACAGACAGAGAGAGAGGGGAAGTCAGTAATGGAGAGGAAAGGGAGAAAGAATGAGGGAAAGAGAGAGGATAGGTATGGGTAGATAGATGTAAGAGAGTGGATGAAGAAAGAGAGGGAGAGAGACAAATCAAGAGACAGACATAAAGACAGATTCATCCACCGACAGACAGACAGACAGACAGACAGACAGACAGACAGACAGACAGACAGACAGACAGACAGACAGACAGACAGACAGACAGACAGACAGACAGACAGACAGACAGACAGACAGACAGACAGACAGACAGACAGACAGACAGACAGACTCACCCACCGACAGACAGACCGACAGACAGACTCACCCACCGACAGACAGACTGACAGACAGACAAAAACACTCACCCACCGACAGACAGACATAAAGACAGATTCACCCACCGACAGACAAGACCGACAGACAGACATAAAGACAGATTCACCCACCGACAGACAAGACCGACAGACAGACATAAAGACAGACTCACACACCGACAGACAGACAAAGACTCACTTGGTCCCTCTGAAGTAGTATGTCTGTCCGGTGGGGGTGTAGAAGAGGGCAGCGTCCAGCTTGTCTTTGGGCAGCCCTGTGCCCAGCTCCTTCAGAGTCTTAGGGTAACCCTGTTCCATACTGGACTCTGTAAACACCCAGTACTTGTCACCTAGAGGGAGGGAATAAAAAAGCATGACTACATACATCTGAAGTCATCTACATACTGTAAAAACAACAACAATGAATAACTACTAGACAGAACTGTTATGAATGAAAAGTCCTCGTAAATAATTTGAGATATCAGCTGATGTACGAAGGGCTATATAAATACATTTGATTTGATTTGATTTAATTCAAAACTAGACCTACCCTTGAAGAACACAAATTTGCCATCGTTCCTCTCGTAGGCGGCGTTGATGTTTGGTGGCAGTCCCTTCCAGAAGTGACCGATGGGCATGGGGTAACCCTGGAGAACCTTGTTGTTCCGCACACGCCACAGCCATTTATCCTGCGCCAGAGAGACAGAGACACAGTGTTAGCACACTTTATAGCTGATCCTGTTTGCGTTGTATAGTGCATATACACACCTAGGTTCTGGTCATTTTGTGTCGTTCAGTCCTCACTGTATGTAACTAAGTCTATTTATGTCAACATCAATGCAATGTGTATCGGTGTGTGTTCCTGTGTCCTGTGGTCTATTGTATTCATGTCCGTGTGTATCCTCATGTCTAAGTTTGCCACTGTGTTTAAGACGTACCTTAAAGACAAACATCTCCCCCCTGAGGATGGCGATGGAGTCGAAGTGTCCCTCGCAGACGTCTGGTCCGAGTCCAGGCTGGTCTGGCTTGGAGGGTCTGGTGGGGCGGGGGGGAGGGGGTGGCGCTCCGGACGACCCTGTGGTGGAACACGGTCAGGACAACATAAGGAACGCCTATAAGCAGAGGTAGAACTGAGGGGACTGAGTGAATTCCCAAAGTGAACAGAATGCTTTCTGAACCGAATGAGATTTGAAACGTCCTTCATGCCGTGTAAATGTTGAACTAGATTAGAACTTTCTAGCATTCCTGAACCATTACAAAGAAGAGACAGTTTTGTGTTGAATGTTGCCGTAACAATCCAGGAACATAGCTACAGCATTCCAATGGAACTGGGTGTTCACCATAGATTGCCTGGATGCCGTGGCGATCGTCATCAGGCAGCTGGAAGTTCTCTGTGTCCATCCACTGGTAGAATGGAGCCATGATGGCAGACGGGTCGTTGGAGTGTTCTAGACCCAGGGCGTGACCCAACTCATGGACCGCAACCAGGAACACATCATTACCTGGAGAGAGAGGGACAGAGAGGAGAGAGGGACAGAGAGGAGAGAGAGGGACAGAGAGAGAGAGGGACAGAGAGGAGAGAGAGGGACAGAGAGAGAGAGAGAGAGAGAGAGAGAGAGAGAGGACAGAGAGGAGAGAGAGGGACAGAGAGAGAGAGAGGGACAGAGAGGAGAGCGAGGGACAGAGAGGAGAGAGAGGGACAGAGAGAGAGAGAGGGACAGAGAGGAGAGAGAGGGACAGAGAGGAGAGAGAGGGACAGAGAGGAGAGAGAGGGACAGAGAGGAGAGAGAGGGACAGAGAGAGAGAGAGAGAGGACAGAGAGGAGAGAGAGGGACAGAGAGGAGAGAGAGGGACAGAGAGGAGAGAGAGGGACAGAGAGGAGAGAGAGGGACAGAGAGAGAGAGAGAGGGACAGAGAGAGAGAGAGAGAGGGACAGAGAGAGAGAGAGGGACAGAGAGAGAGAGAGGGACAGAGAGGAGAGAGAGGGACAGAGAGGAGAGAGAGGGACAGAGAGAGAGAGAGGGACAGAGAGGAGAGAGAGAGAGAGAGACAGAGAGGAGAGAGAGAGAGAGAGAGAGAGAGAGAGAGAGAGGGAGAGAGAGAGAGAGGGACAGAGAGAGAGAGAGGGACAGAGAGAGAGAGAGGGACAGAGAGAGAGAGAGAGAGGGACAGAGAGAGAGAGAGAGGGACAGAGAGGTGAGAGAGGGACAGAGAGAGAGAGAGGACAGAGAGGAGAGAGAGGGACAGAGAGGAGAGAGGGACAGAGAGAGAGAGAGAGGACAGAGAGAGAGAGAGGGACAGAGAGAGAGAGGGACAGAGAGGACAGAGAGGGACAGAGAGAGAGAGAGGGTCAGAGAGAGAGAGAGACAGAGAGAGAGAGAGAGAGAGAGACAGAGAGGAGAGAGAGAGAGAGAGAGAGAGAGAGAGACAGAGAGAGAGAGAGAGAGAGAGAGAGAGAGAGAGGGACAGAGAGAGAGAGAGGGACAGAGAGAGAGAGAGGGACAGAGAGAGAGAGAGAGGGACAGAGAGGTGAGAGAGGGACAGAGAGGTGAGAGAGGGACAGAGAGAGAGAGAGGGACAGAGAGGAGAGAGAGGGACAGAGAGAGAGAGAGGGACAGAGAGGAGAGAGGGACAGAGAGGAGAGAGGGACAGAGAGGAGAGAGAGGGACAGAGAGAGAGAGAGAGAGAGAGAGAGGGAAAGATACTTTTATTATTATTACTACTATGTATTTAACTCGATAAAGTCGTAACATCGATGCTTCGGCAATATTTAGACAATGTTTGTCATGCCAATTGAGCTATTTGAATTTGAGAGACACACATATTTCCCTCAGATTACACAGGCCCACAAAGAATTCGAAGACAAATTCACTTTTGATAAACTCCCATATCTATTGGGTGAAATACCAGTGTGACATCACAGCAGCAATGTTTGTGATCTGTCGCCACAAAAAAAGGGCAACCAGTGAAGAACAAACACCATTGTAAATACAACCCATATTTATGTTGATTTATTTCCCCTTCTGTACTTTAACTATTTGCACATCATTATAACTGTCATGCAGGTGAAAGAGGACCCAAAAGCGACTTAACAGAAACAGAGTTTATTTAAGTCCAAACAGGGAATAACAGAAATCCTCTAGACTTGTAGAGGGGAAATAACTGGAGAAGCGGCCACAGACTGCAGGTCGCTTCGGGTAGGCGCAGGCCGTAGTCGACAGAGACACCTGCTCACACGCAGCATCTGATGAAGGCAAAAAAACACGACAGGACAGGGCGATACACAATCACAGCAAAAACACGACAGGACAGGGCGAAACGCAATCACAGCATGGTGAATACAATACAAGGAACCGACGGGACAGGAACGGATCACAAAGGAATAAATAGGGACTCTAATCAGGGGAAAGGATCGGGAACAGGTGTGGGAAGACTAAATGATGATTAGGGGAATAGGAACAGCTGGGAGCAGGAACGGAACGATAGAGAGAAGAGAGAGCGAGAGAGTGAGAGAGGGAGAGAGAGAGGGATAGAAGGAGGGAAAGAACCAAATAAGACCAGCAGAGGGAAACGAATAGCATGGGGAGCACAGGGACAAGACATGATAATAAATGACAAACATGACAGTACCCCCCACTCACCGAGCGCCTCCTGGCGCTCTCGAGGAGGAACACTGGCGGCAACGGAGGAAATCATAGATCAAACGGTCCAGCACGTCCCGAGAAAGAACCCAACTCCTCTCCTCAGGACCGTAACGAAAAACGATAAAAAGGGAAACTAGGGTACTACTCTAAAAAAAAATGAGAACTAGGGACAGACTGAGACACAGCAAGGGCAGGAACAAGAACAGGAGAGATGCGATGGCAGGGAACAGACTGAGACCCAGCAAGACCAGGAGCAGAAGCAGAAAAAAATTACCAGACTTCTTCTGCGCGCAGTCTGAACACGCAGCCACGAAACGGACGCTCCTGAGTCGGCCACCAAAAGCGCTGGCGAATAGACGCAAGAGTGCCTCGAACACCGGGATGACCAGCTAACTTGGCAGAGTGAGCCCACTGAAGAACAGCCAGACGAGTGGAAACAGGAACGAAAAGGAGGTTACTAGGACAAGCGCGCGGCGACGCAGTGTGCGTGAGTGCTTGCTTAACCTGTCTTTCAATTCCCCAGACTGTCAACCCGACAACACGCCCATAAGGAAGAATCCCCTCGAGATCAGTAGAAGCCACAGAAGAACTAAACAGACGGGATAAGGCATCAGGCTTGGTGTTCTTGCTACCCGGACGGTAAGAAATCACAAACTCGAAACGAGCGAAAAACAACGCCCAACGAGCTTGACGGGCATTAAGTCGTTTGGCAGAACGGATGTACTCAAGGTTCTTATGGTCTGTCCAAACGACAAAAGGAACGGTCGCCCCCTCCAACCACTGTCGCCATTCGCCTAGGGCTAAGCGGATGGCGAGCAGTTCACGGTTACCCACATCATAGTTGCGCTCAGATGGCGACAGGCGATGAGAAAAATAAGCGCAAGGATGAACCTTATCGTCAGACTGGAAGCGCTGGGATAGAATGGCTCCCACGCCTACCTCTGAAGCGTCAACCTCGACAATGAATTGTCTAGTGACGTCAGGAGTAACGAGGATAGGAGCGGACGTAAAACGTTCTTTTAGAAGATCAAAAGCTCCCTGGGCGGAACCGGACCACTTAAAACACGTCTTGACAGAAGTAAGAGCTGTGAGAGGGGCAGCAACTTGACCGAAATTACGAATGAAACGCCGATAGAAATTAGCGAAACCTAAAAAGCGCTGCAACTCGACACGTGACCTTGGAACGGGCCAATCACTGACAGCTTGGACCTTAGCGGAATCCATCTGAATGCCTTCAGCGGAAATAACGGAACCGAGAAAAGTAACGGAGGAGACATGAAAAGAGCACTTCTCAGCCTTTACGTAGAGACAATTCTCTAAAAGGCGCTGTAGAACACGTCGAACGTGCTGAACATGAATCTCGAGTGACGGAGAAAAAATCAGGATATCGTCAAGATAGACAAAAACAAAAATGTTCAGCATGTCTCTCAGAACATCATTAACTAATGCCTGAAAAACAGCTGGCGCATTGGCGAGACCGAACGGCAGAACCCGGTACTCAAAATGCCCTAACGGAGTGTTAAACGCCGTTTTCCACTCGTCCCCTCTCTGATGCGCACGAGATGGTAAGCGTTACGAAGGTCCAACTTAGTAAAGCACCTGGCTCCCTGCAGAATCTCGAAGGCTGATGACATAAGGGGAAGCGGATAACGATTCTTAACCGTTATGTCATTCAGCCCTCGATAATCCACGCAGGGGCGCAGAGTACCGTCCTTCTTCTTAACAAAAAGAACCCCGCCCGGCCGGAGAAGAAGAAGGCACTATGGTACCGGCGTCAAGAGACACAGACAAATAATCCTCGAGAGCCTTACGTTCGGGAGCCGACAGAGAGTATAGTCTACCTCGAGGAGGAGTGGTCCCCGGAAGGAGATCAATACTACAATCATACGACCGGTGAGGAGGAAGGGAGTTGGCTCGGGACCGACTGAAGACCGTGCGCAGATCATGATATTCCTCCGGCACTCCTGTCAAATCGCCAGGTTCCTCCTGGGAAGTAGGGACAGAAGAAACGGGAGGGATGGCAGACATTAAACACTTCACATGACAAGAAACGTTCCAGGATAGGATAGAATTACTAGACCAATTAATAGAAGGATTATGACATACTAGCCAGGGATGACCCAAAACAACAGGTGTAAACGGTGAACGGAAAATCAAAAAGAAATAGTCTCACTGTGGTTACCAGATACTGTGAGGGTTAAAGGTAGTGTCTCAAATCTGATACTGGGAAGATGACTACCATCTAAGGCAAACATGGGCGTAGGCTTGTCTAACGGTCTGAAAGGAATGTTATGTTTCCGAACCCATGCTTCGTCCATGAAACAACCCTCAGCCCCAGAGTCAATCAAGGCACTGCATGTAGCACCCGAACCGGTCCAGCGTAGATGGACCGACATAGTAGTACAAGATCTAGATGAAGAGACCAGAGTAGTAGCGCTCACCAGTAGCCCTCCGCTTACTGATGGGCTCTGGCCTCTTACTGGACATGAATTAACAAAATGTCCAGCAACTCCGCAATAGAGGCACAGGCGGTTGGTGATCCTCCGTTCCCTCTCCTTAGTCGAGATGCGAATCCCTCCCAGCTGCATGGGCTCAGTCTCAAAGCCAGGGAGGGAGATGGTTGCCGGAGCAGGGAAACACCGTTGATGCGAGCTCTCTTCCACGAGCCCGGTGACGAAGATCTACCCGTCGTTCTATGCGGATGGCGAGAGCAATCAAAGAGTCCACATCTGAAGGAACCTCCCGGGAGAGAATCTCATCCTTAACCACTGCGTGGAGTCCCTCCAGAAAACGAGCGAGCAGCGCAGTTCCACTCACTAGAGGCAAGAGTGCGAAACTCAATAGAATAATCCGTTATGGACCGTTCACCTTGGCATAAGGAAGCCAGGGCCCTAGAAGCCTCCCTACCAAAAACTGAACGGTCAAAAACCCGAATCATCTCCTCTTTAAAGTTCTGGAACTTGTTAGAGCAATCAGCCCTTGCCTCCCAGATAGCTGTGCCCCATTCTAGCCCGGCCAGTAAGGGTGAAATGACGTAAGCAACCCGAGCTCTCTCTCTAGAGTATGTGTTGGGTTGGAGAGAGAACACAATCTCACACTGCGTGAGAAAGGAGCGGCACTCAGTGGGCTGCCCGGAGTAGCAAGGTGGGTTATTAACCCTAGGTTCTGGAGGCTCGGCAGGCCAGGAAGTAACAGGTGGCACGAGACGTAGACTCTGGAACTGTCCAGAGAGGTCGGAAACCTGAGCGGCCAGGTTCTCCACGGCATGGCGAGCAGCAGACAATTCCTGCTCGTGTCTGCCGAGCATGGCTCCTCTCGACGGCAGTGTAACGAGCGTCTGAAGTCGCTGGGTCCATTACTTGGTCGGTTCCTTCTGTCATGCAGGTGAAAGAGGACCCAAAAGCGACTTAACAGAAACAGAGTTTATTTAAGTCCAAACAGGGAATAACAGAAATCCTCTAGACTTGTAGAGGGAAATAACTGGAGAAGCGGCCACAGACTGCAGGTCGCTTAGGCGCAGGCCGTAGTCGACAGAGACACCTGCTCACACGCAGCATCTGATGAAGGCAAAAAAACACGACAGGACAGGGCGATACACAATCACAGCAAAAACACGACAGGACAGGGCGAAACGCAATCACAGCATGGTGAATACAATACAAGGAACCGACGGGACAGGAACGGATCACAAAGGAATAAATAGGGACTCTAATCAGGGGAAAGGATCGGGAACAGGTGTGGGAAGACTAAATGATGATTAGGGGAATAGGAACAGCTGGGAGCAGGAACGGAACGATAGAGAGAAGAGAGAGCGAGAGAGTGAGAGAGGGAGGGGGAGAGAGAGGGATAGAAGGAGGGAAAGAACCAAATAAGACCAGCAGAGGGAAACGAATAGCATGGGGAGCACAGGGACAAGACATGAAAATAAATGACAAACATGACAATAACACTGTATATAGACATAATATGACAATTGAAATGTCTATATTCTTTTGGAAATTTTGTGTGTAATGTTTACTGCTCATTTTAGTTATTTCTTTACTGTTTGTTTCACTTTTGTTTATTATCTATTTCACAACACGTGTTTCCCATGCCAATAAAGCCCCTTGAATTGAGAGAGGAGGAACGAGCAGATGGGAAGAGACTGTTTGAATAGAAACTAAAAGCAGCACGTTCACCTAACAAAGTTCAGACGCCCTACCAGTACAGTATATTTGAGAATGATTGTACTATGGGAACCCAGTGAAAACCCTCTTTCTGGCCATCTCCCTTCCTTCTTCCCCTTCCTCCCTCCTCCATTCCTCTGTCTCTTACCTCCTTGGTCGACGTAGCCGGTCGTCCAGGGTTCGGCGTTGTCGAAGTGCGTGTCGCCCCCTATCCCGTTGCCGGGGAAGTACGCGTGAGCCAGGAAGCCACCCTCGCCGTCGAACGGCGTGCTGTCGCCGTGGAAACCCTCGGAGAAGGAGAGCATGATGTCAGCGTACTTGTCGACCTTGTCCCGGATGTGGCTGTAAGGGATCTCTCGGAAGCGGAGCGGGATGGCGGCCTCCCACACCTTAAAAGCCCGGCGGATGGCCTCGTATGTAGCGTACTCCCCAATCTTAGGGGTGTAGTTCTGAATGCTAGGAGAGCGACAGGGAGGAAATAGCAGATGTTAGTACATTATAAATATAAAAGAGATGTACTGGCTCTTTCTCTGCATTCTTTTGTGGAACTTTTTGCAATTCTTCCTTGATACTCAATATGAATCTGTTTTGATTTGAATCAGTATTCCTGTAGAATCAGATCCTGGTTCATTTACATTTAGTCTGATTCAAATTAAACAAACCTTTTCACAAGACTTACACAGACATTACAACCGTTGCCTAAGTGCCAGTCTGTTTGTGCCATCCTTCCAACTCCCTGCCACTCATTGTCATGAGTGGCATAGCACAATGGAGGCCAGCGCACATACAGATCTGGGACTTTGTGTTGTCGTACTAAGGCAGTGTTGTAGTCTCACCTGAATGTGACCTCTTGTTTGTCCCACTTCAGCCCCTGTACGGCGTATCTCTTCCTCCTCAGGTTGCTCTTCAGCTCAGAGCCAAACTTGTCCGGGACGCCACAACGCGGCCTCTTCATCGCTCTGGCAACAGCAAGACACACCTGTCAATCACACTCACTGTGCCATGAACTATTTCATTTCTGAGTTGTCCTGAGACTCTTTGATTCTTTTGTGCCCTAAAAACATAAAATGCTATGGGGCTTTATGAGTGAGGTTGCTCCCATAGGGCGGCGCACAATTGGCCCAGCGTCGTCCAGGTTTGTCCGGGGTAGGCCGTCATTGTAAATAAGAATTTGTTCTTAACTGACTTGAATAAAGGTAAAAATAAAAATGCAATTGTATTAGCAGTGCAATTCACACAGTGATTATGTATCTCAGGTCAGCAGGAGTCATTGCTCTGCTTAGTCCTCCATTTAGTGTCCTTGGTACTCACTGTAGGGTGTTGATGTCGATGGAGCCGGTGACGGCGAGGCCGTAGAACCTCTGCATGGCTGTGATGGCTGTGGTGATGGACTTGGGAGAACGGATAGCCTGGGCTCGGACATCACCCGGGGGCAGGTAGCCATACTGCTGCAGCCACACCTGGGGGGTAGAGAGAGGGGCACAAGGAGGGTTAGACACGGGAGAATACAATGTATTTGCAGACAAAGATTGAAAACGACACTCGTATGTGGTTACATGGCATGTCTTTGACAGTATTGCCTAAACACACACACACATACTCTCCCTCTCTCGCCCCCCCCCCTCCCTCCCCTCTCTGTGAAGTTTCCCACCACATCAGCCAGAAACAACACAGAAACCAACCCATTCATGGTGATAGTCAATGATTAGCCATACAGTCATACTGAACGAGGCAGGATGTTGTTGTAAAGATGTCTATGTTTGGATTATTGTGTGCCGAAATGTGTGTGTGTGTGTGGGTGTGCCTGTTGGCCTACTCACAGTGCTAGTCTGAATGTGTGTGTGTGCCAGAGAGATTGACAGGGAAAGAGAGAGGGAGAGAAAGACTGTATATGTATGTGTGTGGGTGGTTGGGAGCTCAGTATCCAGTGTTTGCATAAAGCAATGCCAAGCTGACCAGGAACACACACTGCCTTCCTTACAACAGCAAACAGAAAGAGACTGGTCAGACTGAACACACACACACACACACACACACACACACACACACACACACACACACACACACACACACACACACACACACACACACACACACACACACACACACACACACACACACACACACACACACACACACACACACACACACACACACACACACACACCCAACCAGCCAGCCAACCTCTTCTTTTTGCAAGAGTTACTAATATTCTATTTATACCATAAAAACAATCCCATCCCCACAGTCTCCCCTGCTTGATATGCTGGGCAGAATGAAAGGGAACTATGACTTTGTTGTGGGGATGTAAGGAGAGATGAGAGAGGAGAATAGAGCCAAATAAAACACAGGAGAACCATAATAAACAGGGATGTCATTTCAGACGTGGGATGACTCGAACTTCTTCAATCCTCTCAGTCAGAACCTGGGGGGTTCACTGCCAGACCCGACATGCAGAGGAAGAAAGGAGTAGCATCTAAGAAATAATATCTTTACTTCATCTGAGTGGCAGGAGAACTGCCTTTCACCAGGTGAGATCATATTTAACCAGAATGAAAAACAGACTATGGTGTTTCAGAAACATTTCACCGGAATAATTTGTAAATTCTAAAGTGTCACCTCTGTCTCGCTCTCAAACACAAGAGTGGTCATGCAGAGCTGCTCAAGTTTCTGTTCCTAGTTCTCCAACCAAAACAGCTAGGATATGATCTTTAGCCATTGATCAGTGCTCAGCGCAACAGTCTCTCTATGAGAGAAAGAGGAGACAGAGAGGAGAGAGAGAGAAAGAGAGGAGACAGAGAGGAGAGAGAGACAGAGAGAGAGAGAGAGGGGAGACAGAGAGGAGAGAGAGGAGAGAAAGACAGAGAGAGAGAGCGAGAGAGAAAGAGAGAGATGTATTATATTTCAATTGCTTTGGCAATGTTAACATATGTTTCCCATGACAACAAAGCACTAAATTGAATGGACTTGAGAGGAGACAGAGAGAGAGAGAAAGAGAGAGAGAAAGAGAGAGGAGACAGAGAGAGAGGAGACAGAGAGAGAGAGAAAGAGAGAGAGGGGAGACAAAGAGAGAGGAGGCACAGAGAGAGGAGACAGAGAGAGAGAGCGAGAGAGAAAGAGAGAAAGGAGACAGAGCGAGAGACTGATCCTCAAACATAAACCTGATGGAGATGAGTCCTATGTGATGTTATAAAACATAGACAAGGATGTGTGTGTGTGTGGGTGGATCAGAGACGAGATGAGTAAATACGAGGCAAGTGGGTGGGGTGAGAGACAATATGAGTACAGAGGAATCATGAGGAAACCATGTGGAAACCAGGTGGAAACCATGTGGAAACCAGGTGGAAACCATGTGGAAACCATGTGGAAACCAGGTGGAAACCAGGTGGAAACCATGTGGAAACCAGGTGGAAACCATGTGGAAACCAGGTGGAAACCATGAGGAAACCAGGTGGAAACCATGTGGAAACCAGATGGAAACCATGAGGAAACCATGTGGAAACCATGAGGAAACCATGTGGAAACCATGTGGGAACCCTGTGGAAACCATGTGGAAACCATGAGGAAACCATGTGGAAACCAGGTGGAAACCAGGTGGAAACCATGTAGAAACCATGTGTTTGATGTATTTGATACCATTCCACCGATTCTGCTCCAACCATTACCACAAGCACGTCCTCCCCAATTATAGTGCCACCAACCTCCTGTGGTGTGTGTGTGCGTGTCTGTGTGTGTGTGTCTGTGTGTGCGTGTGTGTATGTGTATGCTGCACAGACAGTCAGCCAGTGAGTGTCACAATCTTTACCACACATTCAATCGGTGCAATTACAGAGAATTCTTCTGTCAACCCAGAAAACCCCCAACCCTGACTGTCTACGTCATTTTATAGTTAGTTTGGTGAATATAGTCATTCTTCCACTTTCTGACAATGTCTCTATATCATGTCGTTTTAGTGGAGAGGTCTTTTTTAATATCAATAGCAATTGAAATGAGGGAGTAAAAGAGAGGAGTGTAAGTGAGAAACGGCGAGGAAACGTCTGGCTTGTACCTGGCCAGAGATATGACCACACACAACCACAGCAGAAGGCAGACAGAGAGACAAAGAACCAGGTTCAGTTGTGGGCTGCACAGTAAGGGAAACTCTCCCACTCTGATCATGTCAATGCCTGCCCCTTCTTTCAGCAATTTGTGATATGGTGTGTACGCACAGTATCATAACCCTTCTGGTTTTCCTCCATCTTTCTTAACCTGCCTCACATTTCTTCACCACCCAAACCCCAACCTCTCTCCACGTCTGTATTTCTTTCCGCCCTCTCCCACAAACTCCTTCCCCCCTCTTTGCACTCTCTCCCTCTCTCTCTCTCTCCATCTCTCACTCCTTGTCTCTATCTGACTGCTCCTAGTGTGTGCTGTGGCTCCACTGTGGTGACGCGTCTGGCTCTGTGAAAACACACTCAGCTCCATCAGGATGAAAGGTTTCCCTCACACTGAGAAGACTACTCTCTCTCTCCTTCTCTCCCTCTCTCTCAGTCTATATATCTCTCTCTCCCTTTCTCTCTCTCCCTCTCTCAGTCTATATCTCTCTCTCAGTCTATATCTCTCTCACTCCCTTTCTCTCTCTCCCTCTCTCTCAGTCTATATCTCTCTCACTCCCTTTCTCTCTCTCCGCCCCACGCACCTCTTCTGTGGAACTCCCAGCAAGCGCTCACAGTCAACGGATCTATTTATTAGGAATTCAACGTCGCTTATTGTTGGCCTTGGGGTAAATACAAACCCAGGTGTGTGTGGTCATAGTCTAGGGTCCATGTGAATGCGTTTTTTGTAAACAGGTCCGGGCTCTGGCTGGGCCACTCAAGGACACTCAGAGACTTGTCCCGAAGCCACTCCTGCGTTGCTAGGCTGTGTGCTTAGGGTCGTTGTCCTGTTGGATGGTGAACTTTGGCCCCCAGTCTGAGGTCCTGAGCGCTCTGGAGCAGGTTTTCATCAACGATCTCTCTGCACTTTGCTCCGTTCATCTTTCCCGTCTCCCAGTCCCTGCCACTGAAAAACATCCCCACAGCATGATGCTGCCACCACCCTTCTTCACCATAGGGATGGTGCCAGGTTTCCTCCAGACGTGACACTTGGCATTCAGGCCAAAGAGTTCAATCTTGGTTTCATCAGACGTTTCACCAGATGTGCTTTTTACTGAGGAGTGTCTTCCGTCTGGCCACTATAACATAAGACTTGATTGGTGGATTGCTGCAGAGAAATTCTAGAGCTCTGTCAGAGTGACCATCAGGTTCTTGGTCACCTCCCTGACCAAGGCCCTTCTTCTCTGACTGCTCAGTTTGGCCGGGCTGCCAAATCTAGAAAGAGTCTTGGACGTTCAAAACTTCTTCCATTTAAGAATGATGGAGGCCACTGTGTTCTTGGGGACCTTCAATAATGCCACATTTGTTTGGTAACCTTCCCCAGATCTGTGCCTCAACACAATCCTGTCTCAGAGGTCTACGGACAATTCCTTCAACCTCATGGCTTGGTTTTTTTGTCTCTGACATGCACTGTCAACTCTGGGACCTTTTATAGACAGGTGTGTGCCTTTCTAAATCATGTCCAATCAATTGAATTTACAACAGGTGGACTCCAATCAAGTTGTAGAAACATCTCAAGGATGATCAATGGAAACAGGATGCACCTGCGCTGTAACGCAACAAAATGTGGGAAAACGTGAAGGGTTCTGAATAGTTTCCGAAGGCACTGTACATGGATAGACTTGGTCCAATATTAGTAACAAAGCCGGCCATGAACTTAAACCAGCAGGAAGTTCCAGGAACAGCAGATAATGATTCATAATGTCCTATAACATCGCATGAAATGACGGTGAGATCAGGTGCAACTATTGGTCAGGCAGTCACGAGACTGCGAAGACACCCTGAGGATAAAGTGGCCTGAAAACATACTAGTACCTAGGCATCACTGTTTGATAATAGTCGTAGGAATAATAACAGATCGATAATGCTGTGACTGCAACGACATATTCAATTGTAAGTTTGTGTTGAAGGAGAGATGATTCAGTCGGGTTTACACACAGTTGGGTTGATAAACATGCAATGGTATTCACTTAGTTGTGTACTAATGCAGAGGTTCTCAAACTTTTCTTGCCCTGGGATCTCCGCTCAGGCAAACTGGTGCCCCAGAGACCCCCATCAAATGTTTGCAAAAAAAAACAAATATCTTGTCTTATCATCAGGTGAATGACGATGGCAAGTAAAAGTCATATTTTTTCACCTCCCCAGTTCTTTGGAAGAGGATAAACTACATATATTAGTATCAAATGTAATATATATAAGTATAGCCTATAAGATAGAAAGGTAAAGGTATTGTATCTTGGTGGCGGAGAAAACATTTTGCTGTTGTAAAGCTAATTTTCTGCAATTTTACAAATGTTTCAATCGAGCTGAGAGAATATTTTGCAGATTTAAAGCCAATTCCATGCATTTTGCCATGGTTAATGCTGTGTTCCTCTGCTCAAACATTCTAACTAAATCAATGGGCATCTGGCCTGAATGACTGGGAGAATACTTGTTATTTCAAAATGTATATAGTTCAATATCGATTCTGCAATCTTCCTATCTGGACTTGGTCATTTGAACACTGAAACAGTTTTTCCATCCCAAACATTACCAGATGGCCCGCCTAAGAATGTTCTATCCAGAAAAAAAACTGTAATTCGCTCCAATGACTGTAATTTCCTCTATATTAAAGGGATAGTTTGAGATTTTGTCAATTAAGCCATTTATCGACTTCCCCAGTGTTGGATGAACAGGAACAGGCAGCGTTCTAACTGTTCTTCTAGACGAGTGAGGTAGTTAGCATTGGCTCATGATACTACCTCTAACTTCCTTCATACTGGACATGTAATGACCGTCGTCGGAATGAGACCAAAGCGCAGCGTGGAAATGGTTCATATTTAATGTTCACAAAAAACACTCAAACAAAATGACAAACGGATAAAAACGAAAATGCACAATTCTGTCAGGGAAACAACCTAAACAGAAAACGACACCCCACAAAACCCAAATGGAAAATGACAGAGACAACGATAGACAGCTGCCTCTGATTGGGAACCACACACACACACACACGGCAAAACAACAAAGAAATAGAAAACATAGATTTTCCCACCCGAGTCACACCCTGACCTAACCAAACATAGAGAATAAATAAGGGTCTCTAAGGTCAGGGCGTGACAGGACACAGAGACATAAACATTGTTTCCACAACAGTATTCTGTTGTAGCCAGCGATTTTCATCAAAATACATATTTCTCACATTAAAAAAATGATCACGGACCCCCTGCAGTATCCCAGTTTGAAAACCCCAGTATTCATTTGTTTATTTAAGCTCCATACCAGCCTCTACCATAATACATCTAGAAACTCTGCCAAGTGTGAAAGTATTGGAAATATTGCAGATATTTGGGTTGCAAGCAATCTGCTAAAACAGAAGCAGTCTTCAACCCCCTCAGTCCACACGTCTTCTACAGTGGGTCTGGTTTTCCTCAGGCTGAGAAAGTAGTGGTATAGTTTTCCTGTCCCTCGTCTTTAATCCCTCAGGCTGAGAAAGTAGTGGTATAGTTTTCCTGTCCCTCGTCTTTAATCCCTCAGGCTGAGAAAGTAGTGGTATAGTTTTCCTGTCCCTCGTCTTTAATCCCTCAGGCTGAGAAAGTAGTGGTATAGTTTTCCTGTCCCTCGTCTTTAATCCCTCAGGCTGAGAAAGTAGTGGTATAGTTTTCCTGTCCCTCGTCTTTAATCCCTCAGGCTGAGAAAGTAGTGGTATAGTTTTCCTGTCCCTCGTCTTTAATCCCAGGCTCAGGCTGAGAAAGTAGTGGTATAGTTTTCCTGTCCCTCGTCTTTAATCCCTCAGGCTGAGAAAGTAGTGGTATAGTTTTCCTGTCCCTCGTCTTTAATCCCTCAGGCTGAGAAAGTAGTGGTATAGTTTTCCTGTCCCTCGTCTTTAATCCCTCAGGCTGAGAAAGTAGTGGTATAGTTTTCCTGTCCCTCGTCTTTAATCCCTCAGGCTGAGAAAGTAGTGGTATAGTTTTCCTGTCCCTCGTCTTTAATCCCTCAGGCTGAGAAAGTAGTGGCATAGTTTTCCTGTCCCTCCTGTCCCTCGTCTTTAATCCCTCAGGCTGATGTATGGAATGACAAAGAAGAGGGGAGAAAAGACACGGACAGGGGACAGAAGCATTAAAGCTGAATCTAAAATTGAGGGAGACAGAGTAGAGACTGAGTCAGTTGTTCCCCTCGGACGATGCCAAAGGAAGAAAAAAAAACAGAGACCAGAGTTTGGTCATAAGCGAGTCTGAGACACACATTAGACTGCCTGACCTCCTAGCGTGGTGTCCCACATCTCTCACCCACTTACACCGACACAGGCGATACAAGCATTTCGCTACACTCGCATTAACATCTGCTAACCATGTGTATGTGACAAATAAAATTTGATTTGCTAACGCTAACTAAAGTACTGCTGCTGTGTATATAGGCTTAACACAATGCAGAACGCCTGCATGCTATGTTAAAGGACCTGATAACACATTTGGCTACTCTAACACCTTCGAGCATGCTGAGCAAGCACAGCCAACACTGGGTACTAGCATGCTCCAGTCTGCACAATCACACCAAACCCAACAAAGATATTCTATACCTATTATTGAACATATCATGAGTTCAATTTGTGAGCCTCAAATGTCCTAACTTGGGTTCATACATGTAATTAATCAACTGGGCCATGATGGCTAAATCCGAATAAGTCTACTGTTATACAGATAATGAGCAGTTCCAGCAGGGCAGAGGTGTTTTTAGGATTTCCACACATGGGGACATTTTTTTATTAGTAGGGTCAGAAAAAAAAATCTGCCTTTTTAAAATGCATTTCATGCTATTTGACATCATTTAGATGACAAGAAGACATTAGCTTAATATTTTTTAATACCACACAAATGACCGAAATGAGTGGGTAGTCTGACTGAGAAACTGAGATCAATCTGGGTCTTGAATTCAAACAAACAATAGCCCAGGCCAATGAATCGACTCACATATTGTACAAAATTAGGAGGAAATATATATACAGTATATATATCATAGGCTACAGTAGGCTACATTAGGTGAGTCAGTGTCACACTGACTGACTCACCTAATGATGAAGATCAAGCCATAGGCTACTCACAGTGATGACCAATGCGCTTGGCAATAGCCTATCTCAAGATGAGATACTTTGAAAAACAGTGCTGCAGTTAGCTACAAATTGTGAGTTGTTGAGACATGTTCTTCTTCTGTTGGTTCTACAGATAGATTAGTATTATTTTTTCCTGCACATATATTTTGAAATGTGCAAAAGGCAAACCAACAGCCACAACCAACCACAGAAATATAATCCATAGATGGTAGTTCCCATTAAAGTCAGGACTGGCATCCATTGCTAGTGTACCCATGAGTTTAACAGTCAAATTACCAGGGTAAGAGGTTACAAAACCCTTCTATGGATTATATTTCTATGGCCACAATGCAACAAGCTGTATATTTGGTGTGCATGCTGCCCAAACTGCTGCCTTCCCGACTGTAGGCAAACCGGTAATTGCCAAAATAAAGGAAACAGTTGAGTAAAGGGGGATACAGTATACAGGGGGGCTATATTATGTTCTCAGTTGTATTTTGAACACTGAGAGTGGGCTCCTGTGTTTGGGCAAAAAAATATAATAACAAAAAAGTGACATAATATATTTATCTATTTTATTTGTCCTCTTGGGCCCCCTATGGGCTGGGGCCCAGCCCCGGACTCAATTGACCAGCCACATTTATTTATTATGCAGTTTATTTTTTATTAATCTGTTACCCAATCAAAGCAGGCCCCCCTATTTTACCATTTACCCAGGCCCCTTAAATCAAATCCAATGTATTTATAAAGCCTTTTTTTACATATGCAGATGTCACGAAGTGCTTTCCTCCCCCATCTGACAATTAGCAGCAGGTAGCAGCAGCCTGTCTACACTCTTTGAGAGCGGGCTCCTGAATCCTCCTGTGGTTGGCGGTCGCAGAAAGAAAAAAATATATATATACTACATATATTTCCTTTATTATTATTATAAACATTTTAAAAATAGGATTATTATAGATTTTTGTTTGTTTGGTTCCTCATGGCCCCAGGGATTTAGCCCCGCTAGCCCCCTGCATTAATCTGGCCCTGGGTTCTAGGATGGAAACTGCAGCGATAGTACTTGAGTGGAATGGATAAACACACCATCTCTCCATAGACATTCATCGAGTTGGTTTGTTTCCCATGTGGCAGATCAGATGAACTGAATATCGTCCTCCCTGAACATGTTTAAGTGACAGCGAGCACGTGTATGAGCAGTATGCACCAGCACTTCACCAAAGGTGTCCAACAGTGTGCTGCAACCGCACAACAACAAACAAAGACTCCTCAGGACCCAGCGGGAGAGCCCAAGCCCAAGCATAGAAATAGAATGACTAGAACAGACATTCCCATTCACGTCAATGTTCTGTGATGGGCGAACCAGCGATAGACATATTGAATGTACACACACTGTCTAATTTCTGAGCTCTGAGAATATATTTCCGTTCTAGTATTTATATTTCCCCGGGCCCAACACATATGGGATTTGTCCCCTCATGACCTCCTCCCTCCCTGTGATCCTAAGACACGCCAGTCACCTTGCCTCCAGATGTCTGCTGTTATCGTGTTTGAAGAGAACTTCAAGGACTTTCAGATTCAGACAGATATGTTGTGAATCTCGTTTGCATTTCTTTTCACTTCCTTTGGCTAAAATAAAGTCCAACCAGCAATTTAATAAAAGTGAGACAGGATGTGTTTTTGTGAATAAACACAAATATAACTAAATAAAGGAAACCTCTATTGGGTTTATAGTATGTGCATAAAGACAAAATGATTCACAAAGTGAAGTTGGGCCTATATTTTGTTCCATTGGGCCTACATTTTGTTCCATTGGGCCTATATTTTGTTCCACTATGACTGTGAATATTTGCTCATCCAGTCTCCTCACTCATCACAGCTTCAAGTGAAATTGTAGGCTTAGCCTCCATGGCCTATCAAGTTGGATCAGGCGGCAGTGAATCCAGACAAAAACAATCCATGAAAGGAATGTCTGAAAATGTCACTCCTGCTGAGTTGTCCTTGTTGTTATACCATTCATCGTTATCTTGTAGGCATCAGAGTGGAAATGACAGGGGGCCCAGGGGGGTCTCAGACCCCTGAATGAGACATGAGTCCCCCTAAATGCAACAAAGGCAAACTAATTGAACCTTTCTGCTATTTGTTTAATATGCAATTTGTACTGCTCCAGTTAATCCAAAATTAAACCAACACTCCCACCTCTGTGTCATTAAAAGAAAATGCCCTGTGTGTCTGCACCTGTCATCCTGGGACAGTCACGTATCTCAGCCCCTGTTCAGGTGTACAAACGTTTCTCTCTACATAATGATCCTTTTGTCAACAGGACACATCAATTCATTTAGGCTGCAAGAGTGCAGACCCAATGGCAATCGCCGAATGGCGTTACACTTTCTGGTGTTTTATACGTCAAACGACGCGAGCGCACAGAGCACGAACCTGAGCAGGTCGTCCTACTTTTTGAAGTGATTTGATTGGCTAAATAAGATGACTGGTTGGGTTCATGCCAAAACGAAAAGGTAACACATATTTGTACCGTTAAATGACATGTTTTCACTATTATTAAAACACATGAAGTCCCATGAAAGAAAAATGGAGACCCCCCCAGAATGTCACAGTATAAGTCACACCCACCTGTGCTTTCAACCTGATCTATTACCTATTCCTATTCATCACTCTCTGTGGTTTTATGAAAGTCATCCATTAATTTCCCGTTCTTCATCTCTCCCACACAACAGACATCATTGAGTTAATCATAGGTTACCGTTCCATACAGGTGATGGAATAGTGAAACTGGTAATTAGTGATAATCCCATCTATCATCATGCCTGCTATGGGAGCATATGAGCGGAGGAGGTAGAAGTTTCCCCTAACTGCTGTTCCAGGTTCAGATCTTTCAATATATTCCTTATGGCATTCTTTGGGATTTGGGGAATCTGATCGTGGGGTAAGGGGCATCTTCTGCCTACTCCCATAGCAGCATGGGCAAATTTGATGGGCCTTCGGGAGACATTATGGGTAGGATTTGGGATGGGTTAACTGATCCTAGATCTGTCATGGACAACATTTGCAGTATTATTGTGACACTGTGTACGCTTTATTACTGTCTCAGTGCTGTGTGCAGTTGTTACACTATTATTACAATGCTATAGATCATAGATGTGGTACATTGTCTCTCGGGCATTTCTGACTGACAGTGCAATGATTGACCATGTCTGACTGACTCAGTGGTACCTGATTCCCTAAAAGTAGTGCACTTTAGAATAGGGTGCCATTTTGGACATCCATCATGTCTGGCTGACTAAGACTGCAGCTGTTTGTGGTTACTGAGTCAGAACCTGAGTTCCTCCAAGCATCCTGTCTATCTTAATAAGAACGAGCTCTATATGTAGACCAGGCCTGCATTGAGAAAGACTGGAGCAATGCATGAGCACCATTGGATACTGTTGACTTGGACATTTGGCTATTGCAGTCATGGCTAACAATGGTTATTCTTGATGTGTTGGGTTATATGCTAAAGTACTCTCTGGGATGGATAGAGAGTTCTGGAATGCCCGAGGAGGACAGATCTAGAATTACCCCAGGCTAGAGACGTCATGACAGGGACCTAATCATTTTGAAGGTACACTATGACACAATATAGAGGGACAAAATGTAGTGTTTATGTTAGTAGTGTCACTTCAGTTACAAAGGGTATGGGGCCTGTTGCTCTCTAGACAGTACCTGCAAAAATAGAGAACAGCTTCCTCTCCAGTCTCCTGTCTCTACCACCACTCAGTACAGATTAAATCCATTACCCTAACACACACACACACACACACACACAAGCCCCAGTTCCTTAGTATAAAGCAGTTGACTTCAGTTTCCACAACTCCTACTCCCCTCCTCACCCCACCTCGTTTAAACCACAAAATGTGTCATGGCATTTCCATCTCTTTTTCTACTGAACTGGACACATGTCCTCTCACCCTTTGATGCTACTGCTAAGATATACTTTATTAGTCCACGTGAGATGGAAATTTGTCTCCCGACACACACACACAGGGGGTTAATTTCATTGCTCAAGGGAATATCAGCGGTAGGTGGCACTTAATATTGATGCCAGCAACCCCCTGGTTACCAGCTCAATGCTACTGCTAAGATCCCCCTTCAGCACTGGGATTCAAACAACCCCCATTTACCAGCTCAATCCGCGCTACATCCCCCACAGCACTGGGATTCAAACAACCCCCATTGCTACCAGCTCATATCAGCGCTAGGTCCCCCTTCAGCACTGGGATTCAAACAACCCCTTGTTACCAGCTCAATCCGCGCTACATCCCCCCCTTCAGCACTGGGATTCAAACAACCCCCTTGTTACCAGCTCAATCCGCGCTACATCCCCCCCTTCAGCACTGGGATTCAAACAACCCTCTGGATGCTGGCCGGCTTCTCTAACCCCGAGGCTACCGCTGCCACCTTTTCATTTTTTATTTCTTACTATATTCAATTGAGAAGAGGTCAACCATCATGAAAAACAAAGAAGAACACAGAGTCAATTATACGGACTAGTACAGAAACAAGAGACGACACTAGGCCTATAACACACACTGTAGTTGATATACTCCCACCCCTTCTCCCATAAACCTTAACCAAAGTATCTTTATAAGTATCTTATTATACTAGTTAAATATTTTGTTTTAATTGCGTTTCTAAGTGTTTGCATATCGACAAAATTACTTACCTCTGCTTTTACTTCGTTTTCCGTTGAAACAACTCCAAAGAACAGTCCGCACGCCAGCGTCAGGAGCTGGATCACATTTTCTAGCCGGGGCAACATTCCTCTGTATGTGCGAGTCACCCCAAAAATACTCGATAAAGAGCTTCACAACCGGACAGCTTCTATTGGCTTTCCACGTTTTTATCAATTATAATCCCTAGCGATTACCTTTAAAACAATATTGTACTCGAATCTGTTCTCATGGATAATTTCTTGCCACACTTCAAGTTCTGCACAACAAATGTTTTGTGGTACCAACAATCATAACTAAATGTAAAAAAAACAAAAGCATCCTACAAGTCTATCCAAAAACTCAAATCCAGATGTTGGGTGGGGGGAAATCGTTGCGATCTCAGTGCTTCATAGTTCCTCTCTCCTTTGTCTCCACAAGTTACTTTCTTTCTGGCTGTGTGACTATTAAGACATCGCTCTCTGACGCGTGGACGAGGTTGGTCAACGCGCTCAGCGGAGAGAGAGAGAGAGAGATAGAGATAGAGAGAGAGGGAGAGAGAGAAAGAGAGAGAGAGAGAGCGAGAGAGAGAGAGAGAGAGAGAGAGGGAGAGAGAGAAAGCGAGAGAGAGAGAGAGAGAGAGAGAGAGAGAGAGAGAGAGAGAGAGAGAGAGAGAGAGAGAGAGAGAGAGAGAGAGCGAGAGAGAGAGATAGAGAGAGAGGGAGAGAGAGAAAGAGAGAGGGAGAGAAGAACTACAGCAGCGTCGACAGCCGTGTATTTACCTCATTGATGTAGGCGTCACATCTGGAAGAAGGAGGAACTTCCTCTCTCAATTCAATTTCAATTCAATTTAATAAGGGCTTTATTGGCATGGGAAACATATGTTTACATTGCCAAAGCAAGTGAAATAGATAATAAACAAAAGTTAAATAAACAATACAAAATTAACAGTAAACATCACTCTTGCAAAAGTTCCAAAATAATAAAGACTTTTCAAATGTCATATTATGTATATATATAGTGTTATAATGATAGTTAAAGTATAACATGGAAAATAAATAAACATAAATATAGGTTGTATTTACAGTGGTGTTTGTTCTTCACTGGTTGCCCTTTTCTTGTTGAAACAGGTCACACATCTTGCTGCTGTGATGTCACACTGTGGTATTTCACCCAATAGATATGGGAGTTAATCAAAATTGGACTTGTGGGTCTGTGGAAAACTGTCTCTGATATGGTCATTTGGCAGGAGGTCAGGAAGTGCAGCTCAGTTTCCACCTCATTTTGTGGTCAGTGTGCACATAGTCTGTCTTCTCTTGAGAGCCAGGTCTGCCTTCGGCAGCCTTTCTCAATAGCAAGGCTATGCTCACTGAGTCTGTACATAGTCAAAGATTTGCTTAATTTTGGGTCAGTCAAAGTGGTCAGGTATTCTGCCACGGTGTACGCTCTATTTAGGGCCAAATAGCATTCCAGTTTGTTCTGTTTTTTGGTAAGTTCTTTCTAATGTGTAATTATCTTTGAGTTTTTTCATGATTTGGTTGGGTCTAATTGTGTTGCTGTCCTGGGGCTCTGTGGGGTCTGTTTGTGTTTATGAACAGAGCCCCATGACCAGCTTTCTTAGGGGGCTCTTCTCCAGGTTTATTTCTCTGTAGGAGGTGGCTTTGTTATGGAAGGTTTGGGAATTGCTTCCTTTTAGGTGGTTGAAGAATTTAATAATAATTAGTGGGTTTCGTTATAATTCTGCTCTGCATGCATTATTTGCTGTTTTATGTTGAACACGGAGGATGTTTTTGCAGAATTCTGCATGCAGTTTCAATTTGGTGTTTGTCCCATTTTGTGAATTCTTGGTTGGTGAGCGGACCCCAGACCTCACAACCATAAAGGGCAATGAGTTCCTTAAATAACTGATTCAAGTATTTTTTGCCAGATCCTAATTGTTATGTCAAATTGTATGTTCCTTTTGACGGCATAGAAGGCCCTTCTCTCTTAGATCATTCACAGCTTTGTGGAAGTTACCTGTGGCGCTGATGTTTAGGCCGAGGTATGTATAATATTTTGTGTGCTCTTGGGCAACAGTGTCTAGATGGAATTTGTATTTGTGGTCCTGGCAACTGGACCTTTTTTGGTTTTGTCTTACTGAGATTTACTCTCAGGGCCCAGGTCTGAAAAAATCTGTGCAGAAGTTCCAGGTGCTGCTGTTGGTCCGTCTTGGTGGGGGACAGAAGCACCAGATCATAAGCAAACTGTAGACATTTGACTTCAGATTCTATTAGGGTGAGGCCGGGTGCTGCAGACTGTTCTAGTGCCCTCACCAATTTGTTGATGTATATGTTGAAGATGGTGGGACTTAAGCTGCATCCCTGTCTCACCCCCCGGTCTGTGGAAAGAAATGTGTTTTTTTTATAACCATTTTGACCACACACTTGTTTGTGTACATGGATTTTATGATGTCATATGTATATCCCCCAACACCACTTTCCATCAATTTGTATAGCAGGCCCTCATGCCAAATTGAGTCGAAAGCTTTTTTGAAATCAACAAGGTATGAGAAGACTTTGCCTTTGATTTGGTTTGTTTGTTTGTCAATTAGGGTGTGCAGGGTGAATACATGGTCTGTTGTACGGTAATTTGGTAAAAAGCCAATTTGACATTTGCTCAGTACATTGTTTTCACTGAGGAATGTACGAGTCTGCTGTTAATGATAATGCAGAGGGTTTTCACAAGGTTGCTGTTGACGCATATCCCACGGTAGTTATTGGGGTCAAATTTGTCTCCACTTTTGTGGATTGGGGTGATCAGTCCTTGGTTACAAATATTGGGGAAGATGCCAGAGCTGCGGTTGATGTTAAAGAGTTCAACATCATAAGAAATTTAAAAAAATTGAGTGAGGGAATTGAGATAAAGAGAGAGAGGAAGTTACTCCCTCTTCCAGATGTGATGCCTATTTCAGTAAGGTAAATAAACAGCTGTAGACTCTGCGGCTGTATAAATATGAACATTCATTAATGATAATAAATGAAAACAATAGCCCAGGATAATGTAAACTGTCAAAAAGAACGACAAGAAGTTAGGCAGACAATTCACTATTCATTTAATTTCCATCCCCGTTGTCTCAGCCCCTTGCCAAAATGCATCAACAATGAATGCAGCATGTTACCTTTCTGATTATACAACCACTAATGTTAATGCAAAGAATGTTACATTGTATCAGATGCAATGCCGACAGCTATAATAAAAGACCCCTAAGATTTGATCATATCATTAGCCTACTCTATTCTGACACCTGGTGGTGAAACATTATCACATTAATTCACACCATTAAACTCCATAACAAAGACATTGTGAATAGAGGGACCAAGTAACAAACAATGATGGTTAAATATAAATCAGAGAAAAATACCCGTGACAATGATTTGTTTGTTTGGAGTTTGAGGCGCTGCTGTGACAGCCCAAGCCCCTCGCACCGCCCCCGCTCTCGCCTGGACAGCCGCTAGTGATAAACGCCGTAAGAAATAACAGCGCCATCTGCTGGCAGTAGCGCTACATCCTCTCATGTCACTCAACTAAAACAATACGGAAGTTGCACAGAACTCTGCCTGTCAACAAGAAAGACGACAGAAAGGGTAAGGTTGCTAATTTAGTTCTTACAGGCATGTATATACATCATGTATCGCTGTTTGTAATGTATATGTTCACCAGGGTGTTTGTAGGTATATTTGAATGCTTTTTATCGCGTGGCACGTTCAGGAAACCTTACAAGGAAGAAGTTAGTTAAGTTAGCATTAGCATGCTAGCCGCATAATACAGACAGGACGAGAGAGCGAAGCAGCTGCTGCTTTACCCTTCCTCTTCAAGGAAGTTTGTGGGGCGAGGATCCAGGAGGCCTAGATAAGTCTGGTGTGAATTATTTCGGCTCACCTGGAGTTAAAATGGCATAGAAAAACATTTTTGTGGTTAGGATAATGATTTGTGTGGTTAGGATAATGATTTTTGTGGTTAGGATAAGGATTGGCTTGCTGGTAAGTCATCGCTACAACAACGTCATTAGCTAGCGAGGCAGGAAATTGATGTGTATGTGTTCTCGAAACAAATAGATCGGCATAACCTCAACAGTGTTTAGCTAGCTAAACCGAACTACCTTAAATGCCTTGCTGTCATATCTAAAGGCTAAGGCGAGTACATTCTGTATGTTGTTTGAAAGTAATTCCCTCCAACTCCTGTAACAATATAGCCTGGTCCCAGATCACTCTTATGGTCTTTTTTGTGTGTGAGGGGGTGACATTGGCCATAGGAGTTGACATCACAAACAGATCTGGGACCACGCTAGTTAAAATAACCGTTTATGTTGAATAGGTTTTATCTTTTTATTTTCTTAGATTGTCTTCCTGAAAGACAAGTCAGCGACGATGGGGTCATTCAGCAAGGAGGACTGAGGGATCTGACCTAGATGTTTTCCTATCCTACTTTTCTTTCTTTTCAACTTTTCTTTCTCTTTCATGAGCACCTGTATTTCAGAGGAGCACTATCATCAGCATGACTGCCTCTTTCAACCTTTGTGTCCTCAACGTTTTGTTTGTAACTGGTGAGTTTTATTATGAATGTGTGTGTGTCTGAAGATGTCAAGACGCCATGGTACTTTAGGACATACAACTATTGCAGTGTGTAGCTAGTTTCAACTGTCAACTGCACCACATACAAACACCAGTCAGATCTTAAATAAGGCCCTGTTCAGACCTGCATAACTCAGTTTTTCCCGTTGATTCACAGCCTACAGCAGCCTGGAGCTGGCCTCCAGTACTGGTAAGATAACTAACTACCCCCCCCCCCAACTCTTACAAATGCCTCTGTTCATTTTATCAAAGGGACCTGTCTGTCTCTCACCTGTCTCATACTACTTCACAGGTATGTCTTATCAACAAAGCAGGTGTGGCAGTCTAAACAGTACTTGTAAGAATCAGTTGTGGCACCACCCGTTCTGTCACATTTTTGTGACGCTCAAATATTGAAATGCTTCTTGTCTTGTTGATACTACTGGGATTCCTCTAGACAGGGCATATACCAATATTATGAGTTGGCTAACTCAAGGTTATGAAGAGAAGGTCCTGCTAGTATTCCCTTTGAATAAGTGCAAACTCTGTTGGAAGAGCACTACAGCTCCATTATTTTTTAGCTGTGCCTGATGTGGTTTTGGTTTGGTGTGCATGTTGTGGTATAGTGCATGGTGTCTCAACAGTTTCAGCACCAAGCCATTGCATTTATCAGGGTCATATTTAGTAGGGCACACAGCAGCAAGAAGTTTTGAAACAGAAAGCTAAAATCAGAATTTTTGTTGGACAAGTTTAGGTAGCACCTGCCTATTTCACTCCTGTTTTCTCCCTAATGAACATAACCCAGGAGTCTAAAGTATTGCACTGTCCTTCTCTCTCCCAGCTCATTGTGGACAATCTCCCCAAGTCCTGGAAGCTCCGAGGGGAGAGATCAGAAGCTCCGTCCACCACAGCTGGTCCTACCGCCCACGGCCGTTCAACTGTAGTTGGATTATCAAGGCACACGTAGGAGAGCCCGTTATCCTCAGGTAATGTCTGCCCACTCACTGTCTTATCCCCCAAGGGGCTTATTCGGTGGGGCAGGGTGCAACGTTTGTCCCTAAACTACCTCCAGTCTTTAACTGGGTAGATCTGAAGGGATTGGGTAGGTGTTAGAAATAGGATGGAAATTCTATCAAGACTCTCAGTGGACAAGATGACACTACTAATATGTTGTTTAATGATACTTATCCAATGCTTTCAGATTGACAGTTCCTCGGGGGCAGGGAGTAGAGGTTGTGACTGGACCTCAGAAAGGTCACATCATGAGAAGAACATGGCTTCATAGCCAAGTCATTTGGTTTTTGATCGTTTGCTCACTGCTTGTGTGTATCTCTTTTCACCCGTCGTTCTTTTAGTTTCTCCCAGTTTTCTACACGCTGTAAGAAGGAATGGGTCTCGGTGACATCATCAACTGGCAAGCCCATTACCTTTTGTGGTTCCGACCTGCCAAAGCCCATGGAGTTGATGGGGGGGAACATTACAGTGACGCACCACTTCCTGCCACACTTATTCCCCGTCTCTGTGTTCTGCCTGGGCTACGTCAGAGGTATGCCACTTGTTAATCATGAGGAAGGACATAGTAAACTAGTTTTAACCATATTTGAGGACCAGGAATTACAATATAGCTAAAAGGAATATAAACTCTCCTCCCTCTCCCACCATTTCCCCCTGTTCATCTCTCTTGGTCTCTCTCCCACTCCGCTCTTTCACTCTCTCTCTCTCTCTAGACTCTGGTGAATGTCCGGTGGTGGACTTTGAGTGTTTGGGCGGGCGCTGCCTGCCCCTGTCCTGGCGCTGTAACGGCCAGACAGAGTGTCTGGGTGAAGGGATGGGGCTGGGAACAGACGAGCAGGAATGTGACGGAGAGATCGAGATCCAGGATCCTGAGCACGACAAAGTAGTGGTAACCACTGCCACACCAGAGTCCTACATAGAGAGGGAGGGGGAGACAGGAAGAGAGAAGAGCGGGGGGAGGGATTGGGAAACGGCACCGGTTGAGGTGGAGAAAGAGGAGAAGGAAGTAGAGGAGGATGGGGACTACACCAAGGTAAAGGAGCCAGATAATCCTATGGAGGACTACTGGGAGTTCCTGCCTCGTCAACTCCCCAGCCCCCAGCCTCACAGAGCCCACCCCAGTCCCGGTGTGACCCAGGCCCCTATCGAGTGGCCGTGTGGCGGCCTCCTCCAAACCTTCTATGGGACGTTCGCCCCTCCTTCCATCAAGGGCCCCCCTCTGTTCTGTGTGTGGACCCTGGACCCCCAGGACTCCAGGCCTCTGAAGCTGGACCTGCAGCTGCTGGAACTGGGGCCTGGAGACACGGTCACTATCACCAACAGACAGCAGGGCACCGGGGAACTCATCAAAACTGTAAGTGTTAGTGGATCTGGGTATGTGTTTAATAGAAGTTTCCTCTAACAGACTGATACAGGGTCATATCTTTTTGTATTCCCCTAGGATTGGGAGTAGGGTTGTCTGATCCTAGATCTGTGGTTAAAACCAACTTCTACCTCTGGAATTTGTCATCTGTCACGATACTGTCCAGTTCTGTTACCCAAGTTATTTTACTCAATCTAATCACCCTGTCCCTTTTCCTCTCTGACAGATCACCAGCGAGTCCAGCTACAAGGCCATTCAGGTTGAGTCCCGGACCGGCCTTCTCTCCCTGACCTATCACACGCTTCCCGGCTCGGAGGGGCTGGGCTTCAACGCCACCTACCGTGTCGGGGGCTACTGCCCCCCCTGGGAGGGTAAATGTGGGGGTGCCGCGGGGGGCTGCTACACCCAGGAACAGAAGTGTGACGGGCGCTGGGACTGTCCTGAGACGGGGCATGATGAGGCGGGATGTAGGGGGTGTCCCAGGGACCAGTTTGCTTGCGGAGGGGTGGGGCAGCGGGCGGTGCTGGCAGGTCATAACTTCATCGGGCGTCCGGTGTGCTTCCCTGCCAAGGAGAGGTGTAACTACCAGCTGTACTGTGCTGACGGGAGCGACGAAAAAGACTGTACCATATGTCAACCTGGGACCTTCCACTGCGACAGCAACAGGTAGGGAATAGGGCTGTGTGTGTTTTGACGTGTGTGTGTGTGTGTGCACCCATTACTGTATGATATTTAGTTTGATATGTGTGTGTGTGCACCCATTACTGTATGATATTTAGTTTGATATGTGTGTGTGCACCCATTACTGTATGATATTTAGTTTGATATGTGTGTGTGTGTGTGCACCCATTACTGTATGATATTTAGTTTGATATGTGTGTGTGCACCCATTACTGTATGATATTTAGTTTGATATGTGTGTGTGTGTGTGTACACCCATTACTGTATGATATTTAGTTTGATATGTGTGTGTGTGTGCACCCATTACTGTATGATATTTAGTTTGATATGTGTGTGTGTGTGCACCCATTACTGTATGATATTTAGTTTGATGTGTGTGTGTGTACCCATTACTGTATGATATTTAGTTTGATATGTGTGTGTGTGTGTGTGTGTACACCCATTACTGTATGATATTTAGTTTGATGTGTGTGTGTGTGTGCACCCATTACTGTATGATATTTAGTTTGATATGTGTGTGTGTGTGTGCACCCATTACTGTATGATATTTAGTTTGATGTGTGTTTTTGGGTGTTTGTGAGAAATCACCATCCTGACGGTGTGTGTCTCTTCCCCAGGTGTGTGTTTGAGAGCTGGAGTTGTGACGGCCAGGTGGACTGTAAGGACGGGACAGACGAGATGAACTGCACCATGACCCTGCCTCGAAAGGTCATCACCGCGGCAACCGTGGGCAGCCTGGTCTGTGGGCTGCTGCTGGTCATCGCTATGGGCTGCACCTGCAAGCTCTACTCACTGCGGACCCGAGAATACAGGTACCCCTTATTCACCTCACACCTCAGCTTTACGCCTGTTGATGCTTCACCAAAATACACAAAAACATCACCACAAATGATCTTTATCTGTGTCCAGAATACAACGAAATATCTCTGTCCAAACCAACGTTTATTGTGTTTGACCTGACCCCCATGTATGTGTTTAGATGTTTTTACCTTGTTTCTCTCCTGCAGTATGTTTGCCCCAATCAGCCGCCAGGAGGCGGAGCTTATCCAGCAGCAGGCCCCTCCCTCCTATGGTCAATTGATCGCCCAGGGCATCATCCCTCCAGTGGAGGACTTCCCCACGGAGAACCCCAATGAGGTGAGCGCACAGGTCTAGAATCAGCTAACCCTCTCCCAATCCTCATCCTAACCATTAATGGGGAAAATGCTAAACTGACATTGGATCAGAAACTAAAGGCAACTGTGTCCCTCTGTGATTAGAGCACAATGAATGGAAGTCTTCAAACAACTGACAACTTGAGATACTTCCATTCTTGGGTGTCCTTCCTTTACAACGGAATCCTCCACTAACTTACAGTCGATTTGAAAGGTCCTCAGTACATCCCTATGTCCTCTGACTGTTCACCACTAGCCTTGTTTATCCTACTACCTACCAGCTTCACTGAATCACTCCATTATTATCAGGCTGTAGTATGGCGGCAGCATGCACTACTACATAAATACTGTTCTTAGATCAGGGGCAACCTCATCCTACTCTTAACGGGAGAGGAGAGACCCACTCAGATCCTATCAATGCTCCTTCATAATATGAATAGCCTATTCACATATTCAAATTGGATTTGTATTGGATTTAGAAATGAAATTACTTCACTCCATTGGTTGCTTTACTATACTAGTGCATCCCGTTAACCTACAGTAGATTGGAACTCATCTGGCTCTTCAATAGACTCGACCACTTACCAGAAGCACTCAGAAAGTTCAGGCAGACCCTCCTGAATGACTCCATTATACTCAGGCTGAATCAGGCTGTAGTATGGCAGCAGCAGGAGGGTGTAATCTCATAGATTTGAGTTACACTGGGGCCTGCAGGAGTACTGATCTAAGATCAGTCTAGCCTTCTAGATCAAAATTAATAGTATTATACGTCCAGGGGGGACCTGATCCTAGAGCTGTGTGACAGCAATAGCAGGAGCGTGATCTGATAGATTGAGTTACACCAGACAACACAATGGAGCCCCTCACTACACCATAGTTTGATTAACTGCTGCAGACAGCTGAAGGAGGGAAAGAGGGTTAGCTAAAACAATATGCTCTCTGTGTTCAGTATTGTAGCTTTGTTTAATGGTCCCCTCAAAGAGTGATCTAATTCAAATAATAAAGTCATTATCATTTCATGATGGTAAGTCATTTTATTAGTATAGCACTCTTTAAATACAACTGAAATCTCAAGGTGGTTCTTTTTTCTTGTGCTCTTTCTTCTCTACTTATCTTTTTCTCTCGCCTCTCTCTCTCTCTCTCTCTCTCTCTCTCTCTCTCTCTCTCTCTCTCTCTCTCTCTCTCTCTCTCTTGCTCTCGCTCTCTCTCTCTCTCTCTCTCGCTCTCTCTCTCTCCTCTCTCGCTCTCTCTCTCTCTTCTCTCGCTCTATCAGTCTTCCTCTCTTTCTCTGAGAGGTTTTCTCCAGCTTCTCAGACAGGATACTTCTAACTCTCCACGACGCCGACGCCGTCCCCGATTCATCCGCCGGGCTGTCCGTCGCATGCGGAGATGGGGCCTAATCCCCAGATCCGCCTCCAGGCCCTCCCAGCCATCCAGCTCTGCCCCCCAGCTGACAGATGCCCCCTCTACTGGTGTGGATCCCAGTCAATCAACTCCCGCCACCACCTCATTGGCTGTGGAAGCCGTCAATCTGCCATTGCCACAGAAACTAGGCTTGCTCCCACAGACAGTGCAGTACCAGCCACCACCACCCCCCCACTTCCTTCCTCCACCCACTCTACTCCCTCCACCCATTGTCTCTACTCCAGCTACCCCCAGAGCCCTCCAGTGGCTGTCCCCCCACCCCCAGCAGCCCCTCCCTAGCCTCTCTCTTCCACTCTTTGGGGCGCACTATCTCTCGCTTCCGCTCCTCCCCTTCCTCCTCCTCCCCCACCAACTCACTGCCCCTCTCCACATCCCCCTCTTTCTCTTCCTCCTCTTTGGAGGACGAGGTGCTACTTATCCCCCTCTCTGAGGACACAACCCCAGAGGACGACGTGCCCCTGCTTACACTCGACCCCTGACTTGATCCAACACCCCTTCCCTAAATGATGACTCAAGCACAGGAGCACTGCAAGGCTCTCTCTCTCTCTCTCTCTCTCTCTCTCTCTCTCTCTCTCTCTCTCTCTCTCTCTCTCTCTCTCTCTGTGTCTCTCTCTCTGTCTCTGTGTCTCTGTCTCTCTGTGTCTCTCTCTCTCTGTGTCTCTCTCTCTCTGTCTCTGTCTCTCTGTCTCTCTCTCTCTCTGTCTCTGTCTCTCTGTGTCTCTCTCTCTCTGTGTCTCTCTCTCTCTCTCTCTCTCTGTCTCTCTGTCTCTGTCTCTCTGTCTCTCTCTCTCTGTGTCTCTGTCTCTCTCTCTCTGTCTCTCTCTCTCTGTGTCTCTCTCTCTCTGTCTCTCTCTCTCTCTCTCTGTCTGTCTGGTGCCTTGGAATTGCATTTGAACTAACTAAAGGAATCTAATATTCAATGCTTTTATGTTATTGAGTGTGGAAACTCCTAGAGAAAGTGTGTGTGTGTGTGTAGTGTATTTGTGTGTTGGATGTGCACTTATCCAGATATAGTCTGAAAGAGGTGAAATTTGCACAGAAAATCTCCTCATGATCTAATTTAACCAATGAGGCACCTCTGGAGTTTGTGGTATATGGCTAATATACCACTGCTAAGGGCTGTTGTTATGCAGGACGCAACACGAAGTGCCTGGATCCAGCCCTTAGCCGTGGTATATTGGCCATATACCACAAACCCCAGAGGTTCATTATTGCTATTATAAACTGGTTACCAACGTAATTACAGCAGTAGAAATAAATGTTTTGTCATACACGTGGTATACAGTCTGATATACCATGGCTTTCAGCCAATCACTAATCAGGGCTCAAAAACACCCGGTTTCTAATATATAATTTACTGTCAAGTGAATGATTGGTTTTAGCACGTGAAAGAGTTCATGTCTTTGTGTGACAGCATATGTGTGAATGCGTCATGTAAGTGTGAGCATATGGGGGCCAGTGTAAGGATATGTAGATGTCCTGTGTAGACACTATCCCATGTATAGTTCTCATCTCCCATCTAAGTGCCTTTTCAGAAGCTTGCTACAGTTGATGAATTTGAGTGATGACACATACTGTACACACTGTCCCAAATATGTGGACAAAAAGGAACACCCACCTTCTCACGCACAGACTGTGTTTTATATTGCTTTCATAATGGATAAATTGCATGTCAATTCTGCAAGCTGGCAATAATTCTTGGGGACCCTCCTGGTTAGTGTACATATGGCATAACTGACGTGTATAGTTTCGTATGCACTTGCAAGTGTGATGTATGAATGTTTTATAATGTAGTTCTCTAGTAGACAAATTGTGTCTCGGCTCACAAGACAATCTCTCTTGGTGCCTGAGGTTGGGTTAGACCTGTGAAGTGCACAACCGCACACAGAAAGATGAGGCCCCCCAGGGCCCACGGTCACAACAACCCCGACTTAAATTCTCAGCCCTTTGTGAATGGAATCCACTCTACCTTGCTTTCACGCAGTGAACATATAGCAAATTAAGAGACTTTCAAGTCTGCCATTTTTACATCGTATCTTTTATTAGTTTTTCCGCTTTTATCCTCCAGAAATGTACTTAAAAAAAAATCTTAAATTGTTGTTCTGTTTGCCTGGGTTGTACTGAATGTATTCAATTAAACATAGTGGTTGGAGGATGATGATATGTTTAAAACTTGCAATGTAGTGATAAGGTTGGAGAGGGAGATTTTACTAGGGTCTATTTCACTGTACATAGCAAAGATGTGGACAAATCCACAGAGATTAAACAATTTGCACTTTTACTTGGACTCTAGCTTTTATTGTGTTTAAAAAAGAGAGAGAGAGAATGTGTGAAAGGAGTAAAAAGCCAGTCTTAGGAAAAGCAGAGAAGAGGTGGCATTTTTCGATGAGGAGGTCGTCAGCGCCATTGTTCTCTGTCTCCTGGGAATGTATCAAAGACATCTGACATCCATTTCTCCAGAAGGCCCCTGGGGTCCCATGACAAGTGGATTAAATACCTGGGTGTCAAAGGAAGAGGGACAGACCAGTGCAAAGGAATGGTTGTGACCTTTGAAGAACTAGAAGAAGAGTGAAGGGAGTCGGGGGGGAGGGGTTTGACGGCATCGGCGCGAGGTTGAGGCAACTATGTGCATTAGTGACCATTAGTGACCAAGTGGACTGTGAAAATGCAGTAGTTGGCCAGAGATATGGATTTCTCTCCAAAATCACTGAATGACTCCATTATCATCAGGCAACTCTTAATGGGAGAGGAGAGAACCACTCATAGACCCTGTCAATGCTCTTATCTTTCCCCCCAATTCATTTAGGATTCTCTTGGAGCCTGTCATATATCTACAGATGATGTCAAGGGAGGCTGCAGAGGGGAGGACGGCTCACAATAATGGCCAGAACGGAGCAAATGGAATGGCATCAAACACAGGGAAACCATGTGGAAACCATGTGTTTGATGTATTTGATACCATGCCACCTATTCCACTTCAACCATTACCACAAGCCCGCCTCCCCAATTAAGGTGCCACCAACCTCCTGTGGCTGATGTCATACTGACGTCACTCCTATAGATCCCATTTCTTTCATCTCTCCCCCAGATGTGACTCCTGTGGAGGGGCTATGATTATGGCTTCACCCCTCTCCCTCAGCAGGCCATGGGTGTGGATGCTGGTGGTGGTGGTGGTAGGCATATGGCTCCCTGGTGCTCTAGAGAAATGTATCTTTGATGAGGTTCAGCAGTCAGTCACAGTGGGTCACCACACCCACTGATCAACATGGACATCACCCTAAAATCACTGGGCCACAAACTCACAAGTTCAGAGGATACAGATGAATCTAGAAGTCAGACTCACCCTGGAGACGCACCTTCACCTCAACATCCTCCACCCCAGAGACACAACAGAAAGCTCAGAGAGCTGGCTCCACCCACACACCCTGCACAGCCAATCAGGATCCACACCTGGGTTCAGCGGGAGAGCCCTGCCCTGTCTCACGTGGAGAGAGAGAGAGAGACTGGAGCTAGCAGTCAGGGAGGCTGTTGGCATCGTGTCCAGCTTACTGTCAGGTTAACGAGACACGCGTGTCTTTGTTGTTGTTTAGTTACTGTTGATTGACTATGATCGTATTATGTGTATGATTGGTTTTGTTAATGAATGTTAGTGTTATTTTGTGTCATTGAATGTTAGTGAGCGTGTTGATATGTGTTAATGGTGGTGATAATTTCTAAAATATCTGTCGTCCGTTGCTCAGCAGAGACATCAACAAGTACTGTGAATTCATCTGGAGGAACGCCAGCACTGCCAACAGGCCTGACTTATATAAAGTCTTGTCTAAGAATTCTGTACTGTATATCTTCTTATCTACTACTATAGCGTACCACAGTATGAGTCATAATACCTATAAATCCTAGCGGTCAAACAAGGAAATGGTTCCAATAGTTTTCCCACCATACATTTTTGAAACGCTTAAAATAAGGGCTGTGTTGCGTGTAGGCTTACCCTGGTGTGACGTTTTGATAACTGTAAATCTCTTTAGACAAGGTGACATTTAAATCCCCCCACAATTAAATGCGAATTAGCTGCTAATGTGGCTATCATACAGAACTACAATGCCCGTCTCAAGATTCACGTCACTCCAGGGCCATGATGATCTGGACGAGACTGCTGAATCGAGGCAAAGGTAAGAATCTCTTGATTAACTATCTAATGTTAGCTACATTTAGTCATGAATAAGTTGGCTACATTTCTTTAAATTGACAATTGACAAAATACCTGTTTAGCAAAGGTGTCAGCTAAAGATGATGTGCAGGAGCTTGCAGGGATTTATAGTCTTGCATGATGTCTACTTTGATGCTAATTAGCACTTTTGAATCTGACAGTAAATATATTGATAAAAGTCCCCTTGTCCGAGAGAGATTTACATGGTTATCACAACGCCAGGGTAAGCCTTCGTTTCAAGAGTTTCTAAAATTCCCCATGGGAAAAATAAATGGTGGAAAAACGATTGGAACCATTTCCCTGTTTTTCTGTATAACACTGTGACATCTGCTGATGTAAAAAGGGCTTTATAAATACATTTGTTTGATTGATGGTTTGACTGGTAGGATTTATGGGTATTATGACACCTCCACTGTGGAGCTCTATTGACCCCTGAATGATCTCAACCAATCAAAGCTTTCCATTTCGGCGTGGAAACCCCAGAGGGAAAGTGGAGAGCGCAAGGGCTGAGGGGGTAAAAATTACGTGTTTGGACTGCAGCCCTGGTCTCTACTGACCCTGAGCCAGGAGGACCACTTGAGAACCTGGTATGGACTGACCCTGCCATCTATACTCACATTCTATTATACCCTATCCTTAACCCTATTAGCTAAACTTTCCTCTAACCCTGACCTTAGCCCTTTAACCTAACTCCTAATCTTAACCCTAACCCCTTACCCCTAGCCTTGATAATGTTAGCCAGCTAGCTAACGTTAGCCACCTAGCCACAATTTGTAAGATATCATATGTTTCGCAAATTCATAACATATTGTATGTTTAGCAAATTCGTAACATATAATGCGAATTGTAATTCGTAACATATCATACTAAATGGAGTGTCTCGGAGTTACATAGAGAATAATACAAATTACTCTCTCTTAGGTGCATCCTGTTTCCACCTGTGGTAAATTCAATTGATTGGACATGAAAGGCACACACCTGTCTCTATAAGGTCCCACAGTTGACAGTGCATCTCAGAGCAAAAACCAAGCCACGAGGTCGTAGGAATTGTACGTAGAGCTCCAAGACAGGATTGTGTCGAGGTACAGATCTGGGGAAGGGTTCCAAAAAATGTCTGCAGCATTGAAGGTCCTCAGAACACAGTGGCCTCCATCATTCTTACATGGAAGCAGTTTGGAACAACCAAGACTCTTCCTAGAGCTGGCCGCCCTGCCAAACTGAGCAATCAGGGGAGAAGGGCCTTGGTCAGGGAGGTGACCAAGAACCCCATGGTCACTCTGATAGAGCTCCAGATTCCTCTGTGGAGATGGGAGAACCTTCCAGAAGAACTCTACCAATCAGGCCTTTATGGTAGAGTGGCCAGATAGAAGCCACTCCTCAGTAAAAGGCACATGACAGCCCACTTGGAGTTTGCCAAAAGGCACCTAAAGGACTCTCAGACCATGATAAACAAGATTCTCTGGTCTGATAAAACCAAGATTGAACTCTTTGGCCTGAATGCCAAGCATCACATCTGGAGGAAACCTGGCACCGTCCGTACGGTGAAGCATGGTAGTGGCAGCATCTGCTGTGGGGATTAGACTAGTCAGGATCAAGGGAAAGATGAACGGAGAAAAGTACAGAGAGATGCTTGATGAAAACCTGCTCCAGAGCTCTGACTCGGGTGAAGTTTCACCTTCCAACAGGACAACGACCCTGAGCACACAGCCAAGACAACACAGGAGTGGCTTTGGGACGAGTCTCTGAATGTCCTTGAGTGGCCCAGCCAGAGCCCGGACTTGAACCCAATCGAACAGCTCTGTAGAGATGCTCCCCATTCAACCTGACAGAGCTTGAGAGGATCTGCAGAGAAGAATGGGAGAAACTCCCCAAATACAGGTGTGCCAAGCTTGTAGCGTCATACCCAAGAAGACTGGAATTGCTGCCAAAGGTTCTTCAACAAAGTACTGAGTATAGAGTCACTTTTTTTGTGTCATTATTACCAGTTCGGATTTAAGTACAACTTTTGTATGACTTAAGCCTTTAGTGAGAGGTCTAATGCTTTAATATTTAATAATTTATACTGCTACATACATAGTGTTACTAGTGTTACTTTAACTGTAGCTAGGTCATCACTTTAGGTAGCCTCAAAGCATTTGATTTTCCCTTACATGAAGTCTATAGGAAAATAGCAGTAAGATGTTTTTGAGAGAATGTATGTATATCTGGTTTGTGTCTGTAGTAAGTTTGATGTGTGTATCCTTTGTGTGCTTGTAGGTGAGGGAGGAATGTTTGGATCGCTGTCGTCCTGTCATGACAACTCCTCTTTCTTCTGCATGGGCAGGTAGTGTATTCTGACACAGCCTGGGACTGAGGAGAGAGTGAGATGTATGTTTATATGAATATCCCACTCATCATTCCTTACAGCCAACAGTTTCTCCATTCCTCAATGTTTTCTATATCTGTTCAAAATCAAATCAAATCCAATGTATTTATATAGCCCTTCGTACATCAGCTGACATCTTAAAGTGCTGTACAGAAACCCAGCCTAAAACCCCAAACAGCAAGCAATGCAGGTGTAGAAGAACGGTGGCTAGGAAAAACTCCCTAGAAAGGCCAAAACCTAGGAAGAAACCTAGAGGAACCAGGTTATGTGGGGTCAGTCCTCTTCTGGCTGTCAGAATGTCATCCTCTCTGTCAGAATGTCATCCTCTCTGTCAGAATGTCATCCTCTCTGTCAGAATGTCATCCTCTCTGTCAGAAAGTCATCCTCTCTGTCAGAATGTCATCCTCTCTGTCAGAATGTCATCCTCTCTGTCAGAATGGCATCCTCTCTGTCAGAATGGCATCCTCTCTGTCAGAATGGCATCCTCTCTGTCAGAATGGCATCCTCTCTGTCAGAAAGGCATCCTCTCTGTCAGAAAGGCATCCTCTCTGTCAGAATGTCATCCTCTCTGTCAGAAAGTCATCCTCTCTGTCAGAATGTCATCCTCTCTGTCAGAAAGTCATCCTCTCTGTCAGAATGTCATCCTCTCTGTCAGAATGTCATCCTCTCTGTCAGAATGTCATCCTCTCTGTCAGAATGTCTCCCTCTCTGTCAGAATGTCATCCTCTCTGTCAGAATGTCTCCCCCTCTGTCAGTGACTCTGTAGTGGGTTGTTGTTGAAGGCCCAGGCAGGGGTTTCACGCACCCCAAAAATCTGAGGGGGCACAAAGTAGGGGGTAGTCCAGAGGGGGGATAAGTTGGAGAATATTGTATTTAAAAATACATTATGTATATTCTGCATATCTAAGCATACCTCTTGAGCTGCCTGTATCCTCCTGACTGGTGGAATGTGAGTTTTGAGTATATTTAGCTATTGCTTGCTTTTCTGAAGTATACAAACCTTGCCAGCCAGCATGCCAGATAAGATCATTAGACAAGCTAGCTACTCTAATTTGATTGATGGGCTGAAATGGCTTGTTGGTAGCTGCTTTTAGCAACGCTAGGAATTACACATTTATATAGCATTTCTTGGAATTAGATTGCAAAAAAAACATAATAGTTCCCCTGGATGCGAGAAGTTACAATTACATTTCAATTTACTCTGTTGATTGTCTTTAGGCAAGTTCTTATGGGAACTTGAGACAAAAACATGTAATAGAACATATAATTAAACAACATTTTGAAGACCCATACAGTTTCTCTTGCTTTTTTTGCAGGTATGGCGCATTGGCAGGACTTTTATTTTAACATGAGGTAAGAGGAGAAGAAGTGGGTCTACAAATCAAATAAAAAATAGAATCAAATGTTATTTGTCACATGCTTCGTAAATACAAGTGTAGACTAACAGTGAAATACCTACTCATGGGTCCTTTCCCAACAATGCAGAGTTAAAGATAAAAAATAGAAATAGTAACACAAATAATAAATTCATAATGATTAACAATAACAAGTAAAAATAACATGGCTATATACAGGGAGTACCAGTACTGAGTCGATGTACAGGGGTACGAGGTAATAACATGGCTATATACAGGAAGTACCAGTACTGAGTCGATGTGCAGGGGTACGAGGTAATAACATGGCTATATACAGGAAGTACCAGTACTGAGTCGATGTGCAGGGGTACGAGGTAATAACATGGCTATATACAGGGAGTACCAGTACTGAGTCGATGTGCAGGGGTACGAGGTAATAACATGGCTATATACAGGAAGTACCAGTACTGAGTCTATGTACAGGGGTACGAGGTAATAACATGGCTATATACAGGAAGTACCAGTACTGAGTCGATGTGCAGGGGTACGAGGTAATAACATGGCTATATACAGGAAGTACCAGTACTGAGTCGATGTGCAGGGGTACGAGGTAATAACATGGCTATATACAGGAAGTACCAGTACTGAGTCGATGTGCAGGGGTACGAGGTAATAACATGGCTATATACAGGAAGTACCAGTACTGAGTCGATGTGCAGGGGTACGAGGTAATAACATGGCTATATACAGGGAGTACCAGTACTGAGTCGATGTGCACAGGGGTACGAGGTAATAACATGACTATATACAGGAAATACCATTACTGGGTACGAGGTAATAACACGACTATATACAGGAAATACCATTACTGAGTTTGTGCAGAGGTATATACAGGAGGTAATAACATGACTATATACAGGAAATACCATTACTGAGTTTGTGCAGGGGGTAATAACGAGGTAATAACATGACTATATACAGGAAATACCATTACTGGGTTTGTGCAGGGGTACGAGGTAATAACATGGTTATATACAGGAAGTACCAGTACTGAGTCGATGTGCAGGGGGTACGAGGTAATAACATGGTCTATATACAGGTAATAACATACCAGTACTGAGTCGATGTGCAGGGGTACGAGGTAATAACATGGCTATATACAGGGAGTACCAGTACTGAGTCGATGTACAGGGGTACGAGGTAATAACATGGCTATATACAGGAAGTACCAGTACTGAGTCGATGTGCAGGGGTACGAGGTAATAACATGGCTATATACAGGAAGTACCAGTACTGAGTCGATGTGCAGGGGTACGAGGTAATAACATGGCTATATACAGGAAGTACCAGTACTGAGTCGATGTGCAGGGGTACGAGGTAATAACATGGCTATATACAGGAAGTACCAGTACTGAGTTTGTGCAGGGGTACGAGGTAATAACATGGTTATATACAGGAAGTACCAGTACTGAGTCGATGTGCAGGGGTACGAGGTAATAACATGACTATATACAGGAAATACCATTACTGAGTTTGTGCAGAGTTTGTGCAGAGGTACGAGGTAATAACATGACTATATACAGGAAATACCATTACTGAGTTTGTGCAGGGGTACGAGGTAATAACATGACTATATACAGGAAATACCATTACTGAGTTTGTGCAGGGGTACGAGGTAATAACATGGTTATATACAGGAAGTACCAGTACTGAGTCGATGTGCAGGGGTACGAGGTAATAACATGACTATATACAGGAAATACCATTACTGAGTTTGTGCAGGGGTACGAGGTAATAACATGGTTATATACAGGAAGTACCAGTACTGAGTCGATGTGCAGGGGTACGAGGTAATAACATGGCTATATACAGGGAGTACCAGTACTGAGTCGATGTGCAGGGGTACGAGGTAATAACATGGCTATATACAGGAAGTACTAGTACTGAGTCTGTGCAGGGGTACGAGGTAATAACATGGCTATATACAGGGAGTACCAGTACTGAGTCGATGTGCAGGGGTACGAGGTAATAACATGGCTATATACAGGGAGTACCAGTACTGAGTCGATGTACAGGGGTACGAGGTAATAACATGGCTATATACAGGAAGTACCAGTACTGAGTCGATGTGCAGGGGTACGAGGTAATAACATGGCTATATACAGGAAGTACCAGTACTGAGTCGATGTGCAGGGGTACTGAGTCGATGGGGGTACGAGGTAATAACATGGCTATATACAGGAAGTACCAGTACTGAGTCGATGTGCAGGGGTACGAGGTAATAACATGGCTATATACAGGAAGTACCAGTACTGAGTTTGTGCAGGGGTACGAGGTAATAACATGGTTATATACAGGAAGTACCAGTACTGAGTCGATGTGCAGGGGTACGAGGTAATAACATGACTATATACAGGAAATACCATTACTGAGTTTGTGCAGAGGTACGAGGTAATAACATGACTATATACAGGAAATACCATTACTGAGTTTGTGCAGGGGTACGAGGTAATAACATGACTATATACAGGAAATACCATTACTGAGTTTGTGCAGGGGTACGAGGTAATAACATGGTTATATACAGGAAGTACCAGTACTGAGTCGATGTGCAGGGGTACGAGGTAATAACATGACTATATACAGGAAATACCATTACTGAGTTTGTGCAGGGGTACGAGGTAATAACATGGTTATATACAGGAAGTACCAGTACTGAGTCGATGTGCAGGGGTACGAGGTAATAACATGGCTATATACAGGGAGTACCAGTACTGAGTCAATGTGCAGGGGTACGAGGTAATAACATGGCTATATACAGGGAGTACCAGTACTGAGTCGATGTGCAGGGGTACGAGGTAATAACATGGTTATATACAGGAAGTAGTACTATATACAGGAAGTACTAGTACTGAGTCTGTGCAGGGGTACGAGGTAATAACATGGCTATATACAGGGAGTACCAGTACTGAGTCGATGTGCAGGGGTACGAGGTAATAACATGGCTATATACAGGGAGTACCAGTACTGAGTCGATGTACAGGGGTACGAGGTAATAACATGGCTATATACAGGAAGTACCAGTACTGAGTCGATGTGCAGGGGTACGAGGTAATAACATGGCTATATACAGGGAGTACCAGTACTGAGTCGATGTGCAGGGGTACGAGGTAATAACATGGCTATATACAGGGAGTACCAGTACTGAGTCGATGTACAGGGGTACGAGGTAATAACATGGCTATATACAGGGAGTACCAGTACTGAGTCGATGTGCAGGGGTACGAGGTAATAACATGGCTATATACAGGGAGTACCAGTACTGAGTCGATGTGCAGGGGTACGAGGTAATAACATGGCTATATACAGGAAGTACCAGTACTGAGTCGATGTGCAGGGGTACGAGGTAATAACATGGTTATATACTGGGAGTATCAGTACTGAGTCGATGTGCAGGGGTACGAGGTAATAACATGGTTATATACTGGGAGTATCAGTACTGAGTCGATGTGCAGGGGTACGAGGGGTAGAACAGACCCACGTTTGGAAAGTCTGTTTAATTGATGTTCTATTAGATGTTTTTTCCTGCGTAAGGACCAACCCTATGGTTGGAAGAGAAAGTTGAAATGTAATTGTATTTCATTTCTGGCTTTCGGCGGACTATTCTGTTTTTTTGCAAGCTAATAGCAATGCTATTGTGTAAATTAGGCTACTAGCGTTGCTAAAAGCAGCCAGCTTCTTAACTAGTTATCAGGTTGGAAACATACCTGGGCTAGCTGAAGTCAACTTCTTAAAATTGCTAGGTGGCTAGTAGTATTACAGAGAAACAACAAAAACATGGAATTATTATGACATTTTCTTACAGAACAAATCTGAGGAGGCACATGCCCCTGTGCTCCTTATGGGCATGACGCCTCTGGAAACAGGTGTACTGGTCTAAACCGGTATTGGATACAGGTGTCTGCCTCTGAATGGATGGACGACCGAGGGTGGGGGCACCATTGAGTTAACTTTGAGTTTGATGAGCTTGGATGACTCTAACCTCAGTGATACGACCTTTCTACTCTGATTCTTGACATTAATGAATGAATTAATTGATTCAGGTGACAGGATACAGGGCTTTAGTGTTCTGTCCTCACAAGAGGTTGTGTCATTACTTTGACATAGACCTGTCAACCAACAACCTGACCCCTCCCTCTCCAGCTTCCTCAACAACAGGCCCAGTGACTGCTGAGAAGTAAGTATGACACAAAATGTACTTTAAATAACATTATTTAAAGTTTTAAACAGCATTTATTTTTATCAGACAACAATTATTGTTCAGTAAATCAGAAATGCAATGTTATGTATACATTTATTATGAATAAAATGTGTCTCTATAATTATTCAATTTTATCTCTGTTCTTTTTTTAGTCAGGTCAGTAAATAAATATCAATTACGGTCCCATTCTGATTTGCTTCTAATAGTACCAAAAATTACAACAGGACACGCTGTAAATAGTTTTAGTTACTTAGCTCTGTGGTCCTGGAATTCTGTCATGAACATTTTAAAATGTGATGATCAAGTTTTGTTGGTGGAGTTTAAACACTTGATCGATGTATATATCATAGAAGAGTGTAATTGTTTTTAGGCCAGTTGTTTTTAGTTAAGACATTTGTGTTTTTAATGTACAATGTTTTTGTTGTAATGTATGTGTGTTTATAGTTTTGTTTAATGCAAATAAATTCATAAAAAATCCTACAATGTGATTTTCTGGATTTTTTTTCTCATTTTGTCTGTCATAGTTGAAGTGTACCTATGATGAAAATTACAGGCCTCTCTCATCTTTTTAAGTGGGAGAACTTGCACAATTTGTGACTGACTAAATACTTTTTTGCCCCACTGTCTATGAGGAACAATAAAGGGAGAAGATTGCAATCATGAAAAAAATAAGCAGCAAATGTCAGAAATGTGCAAGTCGTGATAAAAGTTAACAGTAACATCCATCTACAGACTGTAGCCTTGGATGCAGATGATGCAGAGATATAAGGCCCATCCTATGAACACATCCTGCTCAGCTCACAAGTACTTCCTGGTAGGCAGAAGAGGGCGCTTTTGGGCGTCCAACTTTGATCTCGTCGTACAGAGTCTGCGGCTAAATGTGACAAACAACCAAGAAGAAACTGTTTCAGCATCATGAAAGGTAGACCATTTCCAAAGTAGACTACATGGCCTGCCATTCCCTCATAGACTGTTTTGTTAGATTTTTGCTCAACGATATCAGATATGACCATTCATGTCTCGCTCTCACCTTGTTCAGTCTTGGTTCAGCCAGATCATCCACTGTCCCTCTTGTCTGGAATAAAAACAGAAATAGGTACTTAAGCCCATAAACACAATGGATGAACACTGCACAAAACATCAAAATACTGCACGTGCAGAAAATACACAGCAACAGAAATTACAGTTGGCTACACATACATGGGCTTACACAAATTCAGATACATAACGGCAATGCATACTTACATCTTTATTTATTGTACTGCCCTAACATCCGCATATATTGTCTTGTCATTTTGATATACTGTGTTTGACAAGAACAAAATATCAACCAATCAGATCGATACTAAACAGGATATCCACAAACATAAACAGTATAAATGAGACGCTTATGAGGCTCCTCTCTCTTTTTCCAATTTCCTTAATATTCCAAGGCCAAAAGTCTCTAATTATCCTTATGCAACATCATAATCATCCTCAGAATACTTGCAGAGCCATCTGAAATGTTAGTTCATAAAGTTGAGGGCCCTGTGCAGTACATACCCGTGTTAGAGTGGCCCCTGCAGCAATACACTGCCACCGCTACAATGAGGGTCAACACCACTAAAATGCAGATGATACACCACACCAGCCCTGTCAATAACAACACCCATATCAATGTTATGCTATTAGACCATAGAGTATAACTACAGTCACCACCAAAATGATTTGAACTCTTGATAAAGATGAGCAAAAAAGACTATGAAATTAATCATTCAAATACTGAGCTACATTGTATGCTCAAAACGATTTGGGAAATGATATTATTTTATACTAACACATTTGCTCAGTAAACATTTTCTTCTCAAAAAGATAGGTGTCAAAATGATCGACATCCCTGTTTTAAATACTCCAGCACCCTTCCCTTGCGAAGATAACTTCTCCCCAATTTCTTGATATCCAATTGGTAGTTACAGTCTAGTCCCATCACTGCAACTCCCGTGCGGACTCGGGAGAAGCGAAGGTTGAGAGCCACGCGTCCTCCAAAAGACAACCCTGCCAAGCCGCACAGCTTCTTGACACACTTGCCCGCTTAACCCGGAAGCCAGCCGCACCAATGTGTCAGAGGAAACACTGTACAACTGGCGACTGTGTCAGCGTTTATGCACCCGGCCCACCACAGGAGTTGCTAGAGTGCGATGGGACAAGGACATCCCCTAACCCGGACAATGCTGGGCCATTTGTGCGTCGCCTCATGGGTCTCCCGGTCGGATGCGACCTAGCCCGGGATCAAACCGGATCTGTAGTGACGCCTCAAGCACTGCAGTGCCTTACACTGCTGCGCCACTTGGGAGGCCTCAGATTCATGATATCCTTCGTCTGCGCCTATGGACCGTCCTCTTCAATTCAAACCACAGGTTTTCAATGGGGTTCAGAGACTGAGATGGCCATTGCAAAATGTTGATTTTGTGGTACATGTCCTGGCAGAGGCAACCAGGTTTTAATCATGAAGTACTTTGAAAGGCTGGTTATGGCACACATCAACTCCATCATCCCAGACACCCTAGACCCACTCCAATTTGCATACCGCCCCAACAGATCCATAGATGATGCATTCTCAATTGCACTCCGTACTTCTCTCACCCACGGCAGGTCGCCTAGTGATTAGTGCGTTGGGCCAGTAACAGAAAGGTTGCTAGATCGAATCCAAGAGCTGAAAATGTAAAAATCTGTCATTCTGCCCCTGAACAAGGCAGTTAACCCACTGTTCCTAGACCGTCATTGTAAATAAGAATTTGTTCTTAACTGATTTGCCTCGTTAAATAAAGGTAAAATAAAAAAAGTTCACACCTGTTTTTTCAGTGAGGGATAAAACACCAAAAAAACAAACCAGGCTAAGACATGAAACTGTGTTCCAATGTGCAGTGCCTTGCGAAAGTATTCGGCCCCCTGAACTTTGCGACCTTTTGCCACATTAAAGGCTTCAAACATAAAGGCAACATTACATCATCGCAAAGGAGGGTGCAGGAGTATTGACAAAAGGGGTGCCAATAATGTTGGCACCTACAGTATATTTTTGAAAAAAAAAAATTAATTGTTAAACAAAATCTCTTTCTCTGAGCCTTTGTGTTTTTTTTGAGCATACACTATATGCTCAGTATTTATCATCTTTATCAAGGGAGCCAATACTTTTGGAGGTGACTGTATATTAAGCTCTAAAACATGTCTAACAGAATATTAAGAGAATATGACATTATATTTGATAAGATCAGCTTATCAGCACACTGAAAAGTGTATGAAGTGGATTATTATTATATCTAGTTACCTGGGATGGTTGTGTCATTACTACACTTTACTGTTACCGAGGCAGATTTCTCACTGACTGAGTTGGAGGCAGTGCAGGTTACACTGATGTCTCCGTCTGCTGGTGACAGAGAGAAGTGCATCTGCTTGTCGTCCCTGTATGTTTCATTCCCTCTCTCCCAGGTGTAGGAGAGGTTGGAGCCGACTGACACGTTGCACAGCAGCCACACTGAACAGGACTGGTTGGCCAATAGCGTGATCTCCTCCTGGATCACCACCGTGGATATAGGCTCTGATCAACCAGGAGAGAGAAAAAGAGAGTTGTAAAATCATTCTCCAACGTCTAACAAATGATTAAGTGTAAAATGTTGTCAATAACACTACAGTCATAGACAATTAAATCAAACTATGAGAAAAAAGCTGATAACTGTCTATCGTGGACTTTAGTGCAGCAAACTCACCCTGTACTGTTAGTCTGTATGTAGTAGTCAACTCTTCCCAATTTTTCTCATAGGTTGCAATGTAAGTTCCTCTGTCTTTTTCACTCAGATTCTTAATGCACAGAGAGTGGTTCAGTGGATTATACTCCACTTTCTCCTGGTATTTAGGAGAGACCTTTCTGTCAGAAACTATTATGGTACTATTGACCTTCCAACGTTGTCTTCTAAGCTCCTGCGGTGGTTCTGCTACAGCCAGGCACACCGAACCCCCCCTCAATCCATACAGGTCCTTCGGAGGGACTTCAGCCCAGATCCCTAAACAGAGAGGAATAGTTTGCACCTGTTCTTTCAGCGAGGGATAAAATACCAAAAACAAACCGGGCTAAGACATGAAACTGTGTTCCAATGTATTATTTCTCCTAACCATTCTTCTGTCCTCAATTCATTTCCTTTCGGTGCACCATTTATTTGTCCATTGAAGACCACTTGAAACCTTTTCAACTATCTTACTATATACGTATATACAGTGCCTTGCGAAAGTATTCGGCCCCCTTGAACTTTGCGACCTTTTGCCACATTTCAGGCTTCAAACATAAAGATATAAAACTGTATTTTTTTTGTGAAGAATCAACAACAAGTGGGACACAATCATGAAGTGGAACGACATTTATTGGATATTTCAAACTTTTTTAACATTTCAAAAACGGAAAAATTGGGCGTGCAAAATTATTCAGCCCCTTTACTTTCAGTGCAGCAAACTCTCTCCAGAAGTTCAGTGAGGATCTCTGAATGATCCAATGTTGACCTAAATGACTAATGATGATAAATACAATCCACCTGTGTGTAATCAAGTCTCCGTATAAATGCACCTGCACTGTGATAGTCTCAGAGGTCCGTTAAAAGCGCAGAGATCATCATGAAGAACAAGGAACACACCAGGCAGGTCCGAGATACTGTTGTGAAGAAGTTTAAAGCCGGATTTGGATACAAAAATATTTCCCAAGCTTTAAACATCCCAAGGAGAACTGTACAAGCGATAATATTGAAATGGAAGGAGTATCAGACCACTGCAAATCTACCAAGACCTGGCCGTCCCTCTAAACTTTCAGCTCATACAAGGAGAAGACCGATCAGAGATGCAGCCAAGAGGCCCATGATCACTCTGGATGAACTGCAGAGATCTACAGCTGAGGTGGGAGACTCTGTCCATAGGACAACAATCTGTCGTATATTGCACAAATCTGGCCATTATGGAAGAGTGGCAAGAAGAAAGCCATTTCTTAAAGATATCCATAAAAAGTGTCGTTTAAAGTTTGCCACAAGCCACCTGGGAGACACACCAAACATGTGGAAGAAGGTGCTCTGGTCAGATGAAACCAAAATTGAACTTTTTGGCAACAATGCAAAACGTTATGTTTGGCGTAAAAGCAACACCCTGAACACACCATCCCCACTGTCAAACATGTTGGTGGCAACATCATGATTTGGGCCTGCTTTTCTTCAGCAGGGACAGGGAAGATGGTTAAAATTGATGGGAAGATGGATGGAGCGAAATACAGGACCATTCTGGAAGAAAACCTGATGGAGTCTGCAAAAGACCTGAGACTGGGACGGAGATTTGTCTTCCAACAAGACAATGATCCAAAACATAAAGCAAAATCTACAATGGAATGGTTCAAAAATAAACATATCCAGGTGTTAGAATGGCCAAGTCAAAGTCCAGAACTGAATCCAATCGAGAATCTGTGGAAAGAACTGAAAACTGCTGTTCACAAATGCTCTCCATCCAACCTCACTGAGCTCGAGCTGTTTTGCAAGGAGGAATGGGAAAAAATGTCAGTCTCTCGATGTGCAAAACTGATAGAGACATACCCCAAGCGACTTACAGCTGTAATCGCAGCAAAAGGTGGCGCTACAAAGTATTAACTTAAGGGGGCTGAATAATTTTGCACGCCCAATTTTTCAGTTTTTGATTTGTTAAAGTTTGAAATATCCAATAAATGTCGTTCCACTTCATGATTGTGTCCCACTTGTCGTTGATTCTTCACAAAAAAATACAGTTTTATATCTTTATGTTTGAAGCCTGAAATGTGGCAAAAGGTCGCAAAGTTCAAGGGGGCCGAATACTTTCGCAAGGCACTGTATTACCTAAATGACCTTGACTGACTTCCCCTGCACATTGACTCGGTACCCTTGAATATAGCCTTGTTATTGTTATTTTATTTTGTTACGATTTTTCCTTTAGTTTATTTTGCCAATATTTTCTTACTTATTTGTTTAAAACTCTGCATTGTTGATTTGTAAATAAACATTTCACGTTAAGGTGTTCGACGCGTTTGACAAATACATGTTTATTTGATTTGATTTGATTTGAAAAGCTATTGGCCCAACCACACCAGCACAGACCGAATGTGTTTCATTAAAAGACACCATACATGTTTATCTGAATATAGGCAGAGGTGTTATCACACAGTAATAAAGTAAACGTTTTGAGGTATACAACCAATCACTGACAAGGCATTCCACATTCAACACACGCTATTCAAAAACCAACAAGGAAGTTAGGGAAAGCTAACTGCATTCATAACTTTATCATACACATGTTATACATACTGTAAAAAACATGAGGAGGAGAAAGTAAATAATCCATACAAAACGTACCATAGTGGAGGATAGAGAGTAGGAGTATTCCCTGTTTGGAGAAGCACGAGAGGGGACCACCAGACATCTCTGTTAGGAGTTGTGTCTGTTTCCTTTGGCTGTACGTCCTCCTCATCTATCTCTGACTGGTAGATAGCTAGACTCACCAAAACACACAGAGAAGAGAGAGAGACAACATTTGATGAGGGCTGCGGTTCTAGAAAAGACTTCCGGTATGTCAGTTGAAAAGGAAGTTACACTCTATACTCGTTCTCTGAAAAAAGAACTTCACCCAGCTGCAGAGTTATAGACGATGAGGAGTGGCCATGTTTTGGGTCTGTCACTGTGTCCATCAGTCTGATACTGGTGGTTTTTGGAGTGTTTCCTAGTTGCTGGTTGTGTGGTTAATGGTCATATTATTTTACAGGTAACAATATTTTTGGAACTTTATGAGCAGACCACTTCGGAGAAGAGAAAGAGAACGGAGGGAAAGAGAGACAGAGAGGGTGAGAGGAGGGAGAGAGAGAGAAGGGAGCGAGAAAGAAGGGAGAGAGAGAGAAGGGAGAGAGAGAGAAGGAAGAGAGAGAGGAGAGAGAGAGGGACAGAGAGAGGAGAGAGAGATGAGAGAGAGAGAAAGAAAGAAAGAGAAGGGAGATATAGTGAGAGAGTTAGAGAGAGAGAGATAAAGAGTGAGAGAGAGAGATTGAGTGAGCATAGCCTTGCTATTGAGAGAAGCCGCCATAGGCAGACGTGTCTCTCAGGAGAAGATAGTCTATGTGTACACTGCCCACAAAATGAGGTGGACACCTAGCTGCACTTCCTAACCTCCTGCCAAATGTATGACCATATCAGATTACACAAACCCCAAAAGAACAAATCCAATTTTGATAAACTCCCATATCTATTGGCTGAAAAACCACAGTGTACCATCACAGCAGCAACATTTGTGACTTGTTGCCACAAACACAATTGTAAATTCAGCCCGTATTTATCTATTTGCACATCATTACAACACTGTATATAGTCACAATATGTATATTGTCTTGGAGCGTTTTGTGTGTAATGTCTAAATGTTTTTTTAGTCTTTTGTTTATGATCTATTTCACTTGGTTTGGCAATGTAAACATATGTTTCCCATGCCTATAAAGAACTTTGAATTGAATTGAATTGAGAGAGAGACTTAGAGACAGAGGATGTGATAATACAGTGTGTGCAGTTCTTCATATTGGCCTCATATGCCTGCAGAAGGGTTTGCATGAGCTATCCTGCATACTCATGGTACATGAAAAACCCGCCCATGTGTTTTCAGGAGGAAGTGGTTCCGAGGTTACTTACAATGGCCCCCCTTCTACGTTTCAATTAACATGTTGTTGTGATGTAACTTCCTGTGACTGGTAGTCTCCATGGCGACCGGCTTCGGATTCTCAGGAGCAGTGACCTTAGAGATTTTACTACATTTCTGGAGGGGCTATGTCATGGACACTTAAAATTCCAAAATGGGGTAAAGATGTCAGCCATATTATTCAGGGAGAAATCCAAACCAGTCTAATTGGAATGAATGGCAGAATCGGCATAATCCTGATTTTACTTATGCAGGAAAATAAGAGTAAAGCATGTAATATATCAGAAATTGTGTAATAGAGTTATTGTCAACCTAAATATTTGTCAAATAATTATAAATATACTTTATATACCAATTCTCTGTATAAGTAGCCTCCAAAATATACACAGAGTATACAAAACATTAAGAACACCTGCTCTTTCCATGACATAGACTGACCAGGTTAATCAAGGTGAAAGCTATCATCCCTCATGTCACTTGTTACTTCGATCATGTCACTTCGATCAGTGTAGATGAAGGTGAAGGTTAAAGAAGGATTATTAAGCCTTGACACAATTGAGACATGGATTGAGGTGAACGGCTAAGACAATATATATATATATTTTTTTTCTCCCCAATTTCATGGTATCCAATTGGTAGTAGTTACAGTCTTGTCTCATCGCTGCAACTCCCGTACAGACTCAGGAGAGGCACGCGTCATCCGAAACACAACCCAACCAAGCCGCACTGCTTCTTGACACAACGTACATCCAACCCGGAAGCCAGCCACACCAATGTGTCAGAGGAAACACAGTACACCTGGCGACCTGGTCAGCGTGCACTTCGCCCAGCCCGCCAGTGCACAATGAGACAAGGATATCCCTGCCAGCCAAACCATCCCTAACCTGGATGACCCTGGGACAATTGTGCGCCGCCCCATGGACCTCCCGGTCGCGGACGGCTGTGATAGAGCTTGGGCTCGAACCCAGAATCTCTAGTGGCACAAGCTAGCACTGTGATGCAGTGCCTTAGACCACTGCACCACCCGGGAGGCCGCAAGACAAAATATTGAAGTGCCTTTGAATAGGGTATGGTAGTAGATGCCAAGAGTGTCAAGAACTTCAACGCTCCTGGGTTTTTCACGCTTAACAGATTCACGTGTGTATCAAGAATGTTCCACCACCCAAAGGAGATCCAGCCAACTTGAGTCAACATGGGCCAGCATCCCTGAGGAATGCTTTCGACACCTTGTGGAGTACATGCCCAGACGAATGGAGGCTGTTCTGAAGGCAAAACAGGGGGAAGGGGGTGTGCAACTCAATATTAGGAAGGTGTTCCTAATGTATGCTCAGTGTATGTGAACCAAAAATGTAAATTCATGTATTATTGGAAAGCTGTCATGCTATTATGATACAATATCTGTCACGGTCGTTATAATGAGGAGACCAAGGCGCAGAGTGGTAAACGTGCACAGTTATTTAATAAAGAATGAACACTGAACAAAACTAACAAAAACAACAAAATGAACCGTGAAGCTAATATGGCTAGTGCAGAACAGGCAACTACACATAGAATAACAACCCACAAAATACCCCAAGAATATGGCTACTTAAATATGGTCCCCAATCAGAGACAACGATTAACAGCTGCCTCTGATAGAGAACCAATCTAGGCAACCATAGACATATAAACACCTAACTTACAAAAAAACCCTAGACATACAAAACCCCCTAGACAATACAAAACTAAACAAACCACCCTCGTCACACCCTGACCTAACAGAAATCATAAAGAAAACAACGATAACTAAGGTCAGGGCGTGACAGTACCCCCAACCCCCAAAGGTGTGGACTCCCGGCCGCTAAACCTAAATGGGAGGGTCTGGGTGGGCATCTAACTTTGGTGGCGGCTCTGGTTCTGGACGCCGCCACTCTTCTTTACACTGATCCGTGGATCATTGCCGGAGGCTCTGGACTGCAGATCCTCGCCGTAGGCCCCGGGCTGGGGACGTTCGCTGGAGGCTCCGAACTGGGGACCGTCGCTGGAGGCTCCGGACTGGGGACCGTTGCTGGAGGCTCCAGACTGGGGACCGTCGATGGAGGCCCCGGACTTGGGATTGTCGATGGAGGCTCAGGGACTGTGGCCCTTCGCTGGAAGCTCCGGACTGTGGCCCGTCGCTGGAGGTTCCAGACTGTGGCCCGTCGTTGGAGGTTCCGGACTGTGGCCCGTCGTTGGAGGCTCCGAACTGGGGACCGTCGACGTAGGCTCCGGACTGTGGATCGTCGCTGGATGTTCCGGTCTGTGAACTGTCGCCAGAAGCTCTGGACTGGGTACTGTCGCCGGATGCTCTGGACTGGGTACTGTCACCGGACGCTCTGGACTGCCGAGGCGCACTGTAGGCCTGGTGCGTGGTGCCGGCACTGGTGGTAGCGGGCTGGTGACACGCACCTCAGGGCGAGTGTGGGGAGGATGAACTGGACGTACTGGACTCTGGAGGTGCACTGGAGGCCTGGTGCGTGGTGCTGGCACTGGTGGTACCGGGCTGGTGACACGCACCTCAGGGCGAGTGCGGGGAGCAGGCACAAGACGTACTGGACTGTGGAGGCGCACTGGAGGTCTGGAGCGTAGAGCTGACACAACCCGTCCTGGCTGGATGTTTATTTTCGCCCTGCAAATGCACTGCGCTGGCACAGGACACACTGGGCTGTGCATACTCACCGGAGACACAGTGCGCAGAGACGGTGCAGGATATCCTGGTCGAAGGAGGTATCCTGGAGACCAGGAGCGCTGAGCCGGCACCTTCCTTCTTGGCAGGATAACTATTCTAGCCCGGCCAATGCGAGGAGCTGGAATAGAGCGCACCGGGCTAGAATAGCGCACTGGAGACACCGTGCGCTCCACCGCATAACACCTTGCCTGACCAGTTACACACTCCCCACAGTAAGCACGAGGAGTTGGCGCAGGTCTCCAACCTGATTCATGCAATCTCCTTGTGTGCTCCGCCTAATAAATTTCTCCGGGCTGCCTCCGAGAATGTCTGTCTGTCTATCTGTCTGTCTGACCACATAGGTCTAAACACATAGACACATAACCCCCCTAACTGGAACAGTGGTCTTACAAACCATGAGGTGAAATATCAGTCAGAGTCAGACAACTTTTAATGTCATTAATCACCTTGACCTTGTTCTGGTAAATTGCAAGAACTCATAGTCATGCATACTGTACTTAGATTACCAATTCAACACAGTATGGAAACATTCAATATTGTTACCATGTTATATCACATTCTGACCTTTGTTTACTTGGAAGACACCTTTGCAATCATAGGTGTGAATGTGCACATTTACATTTTTCTGTTTATTAAAAACATTCAATGCATTTGTGTGTGTTGGGTGTAGAACTACAGTAGTTTAATGTTGAAGTATAGTGAGGTCATTACTATCTTAGATGAGGGGGGTTATAAAATGTTGCACATCACTATATTTTTATCAGAGAAAGGATGTCATGTGTCTCAAGTTCTTCATATGTATTTCTGTTAGTATTTCCTGATGTTGCAACTGAACTATAATTGATCAACCTAAAGTACTAGTTTGGAGAATTCTATTGTATTGCATTATATTGTATTGTATTCTATTACCAGGGGTATTCTTTGTGTATTAAAGTCAGTATCCAATGTAATGTCTAACATTTCATTATAGAGTGAGGCTGTCAATAATGTTGTTTAAACACTGAAATGTTTCCTTCCTAACACTTTTCCTGTAATGTTGAGGAGCCCAAGAACTCTATTAGGCTGAAAGGAGAGCTGACCAAAGTGGCTTGGTTGTATGGAATAGTTGACCATGAGGACAATATCTGTTTACTGTAACAAAGCATTCATTCCATCTGGTGGATAAAATAAAAAGTTTATTAAAAAATCATGATGCAAAGATACTGTAAAAGTACAGGTTATTAGAAGCAAACATGTATATGTGTCACGCCCTGACCTTAGTATTCTTTGTTTTCTTTATTATTTTGGTTAGGTCAGGGTGTGACGTGGGTGATGTATGTGTTTTTGTATGTTTATGGGGTTGTTAACCATCTAGGTGTTTATGTATGTCTATGGTTGCCTAGATTGGTTCTCAATTAGAGGCAGCTGTTTATCGTTGTCACTGATTGGGAACCATATTTAGGCAGCCATCTTTTTTTTGGTATTTTGTGGGTTATTTTCTATGTCTAGTTGCCTGTGTCTGCACTAGTATTATATAGCGTCACGTTTGTTGTTTTTGTATAGTTTGTTAAGTGTTCTTCATTAAGATCATGTATTCATATCACGCTGCGTCTTGGTCTCCATTCAACGAACGTGACAGAATTACCCACCATAAAAGGACCAAGCAGCGTGATAAGGAGGAACAGCGCTTTGTGGAATTGTGGACTCGGGACAAAATACTGGACGGTAAAACATCCTGGACCTGGGAGGAGGTAATGGCAGGGGACAAGACCCTGCCATGGAAGCAGGTGGAGAGAGAACAGGAGGAACGGCGACGATATATGGGTACACGGCTAGCACGGAAGCCCGAGAAGCAGCTCCAATACATTTTTGGGAGGGGCACACAAGGCTAAGTCAGGTAGGAGACCTGAGCCAATTCCTCGTGCTTACCAAGGGGAGCGTGTAACTGGTCAGGCACTGTGTTATGCAGAGATGCGCACACCGTGCACATTTCTAGTCCTTCTGTAGCTCAGTTGGTAGAGCATGGCGCTTGTAACGCCAGGGTAGTGGGTTCGATCCCCGGGACCACCCATGTAGAATGTATGCACACATGACTGTAAGTATAAAAGCGTCTGCTAAATGGCATATATTATTATTATTATTATAGCCCGGTGCGCTATATTCCAGCTTGGCCGAGAATGAGCATCCAGCCAGGAAAGAGGGTGCCGGCTCAGCGCTCCTGGTCTCCAGTATACCTCCATGGACCAGGATATCCTGTGCCGGCTCTGCGTACTGTGAGTGTGCACAGCCCTGTGTGTCCCGTGCCAGTGCCCTGCATTTGCAGGGCAAGTATAACCATCCAGTCAGGACGGGTTGTGTCTGCTCTACACTCCAGACCTCCAGTACGCCTCCACAGCCCAATACATCCAGTGCCTGCTCCCCGCACTCGCCCGGAGGTGCGTGTCCCCAGCCCCGTACCACCAGTGCCGTCACCACGAACCAGGCCGCCAGTGCGCCTCCAGGGTCCAGTACTCCCTGTTCCTCCTCTCTGCACTCGCCCTGAGGTGCATTTCTCCAGCCTGGTACCACCAGTACCGGCACCAAGCACCAGGCCCACAGTGCGCCTCGCTAGTCCAGAGCGTCCGGCGACAGTGCCCAGTCCAGAGCGTCCGGCGGTAGTCTACAGACCGGAACCTACCACAACGGGCCGCAGTCCGGATCCGCCAGAGTCTCCCTCCGGTCCGGATCCGCCAGAGTCTCCCTCCGGTCCGGATCCGCCAGAGTCTCCCTCCGGTCCGGATCCGCCAGAGTCTCCCTCCGGTCCGGATCCGCCAGAGTCTCCCTCCGGTCCGGATCCGCCAGAGTCTCCCTCCGGTCCGGATCCGCCAGAGTCTCCCTCCGGTCCGGATCCGCCAGAGTCTCCCTCCGGTCCGGATCCGCCAGAGTCTCCCTCCGGTCCGGATCCGCCAGAGTCTCCCTCCGGTCCGGATCCGCCACTCACTCCAATCCAGAGGCGCCCTCTAGTCCGTGGTCGGCGGTGAGGGTTCCCGCTCCAGAGACATTAAGTAAGTTTGACGAGTCAGAAGTGGAGCGGGGTCCACGTCCCGAGCCAGAACCGCCACCTCAGTCATGCCCACCCAGACCCTCCCATATAGGTTTAGGTGTGCGGCCGGGAGTCCGCATCTTTTGGGGGGGATACTGTCACGCCCAGACCTTAGTATTCTTTGTTTTCTTTATTATTTTGGTTAGGTCAGGGTGTGACATGGGTGATGCTTGTGTTTTTGACTGTGTAGGGTTTTTGTATGTTTATGGGGTTGTTAACCATCTAGGTGTTTATGTATGTCTATGGTTGCCTAGATTGGTTCTCAATTAGAGGCAGCTGTTTATCGTTCTCTGATTGGGAACCATATTTAGGCAGCCATCTTCTTTGGGTATTTCGTGGGTTATTTTCAATGGCTAGTTGCCTGTGTCTGCATTAGTATTATAGCTTCACGTTCGGTTTGTTGTTTTTGTATAGTTAAGTGCTCTTAGTCTTCATTAAAATCATGTATTCATATCACGCTGTGCCTTGGTCTCCTCTATTCAACGAACGTGACTGTGACATACAAAATATGTTATTCTATCATCTGAATGACAGAAATACTGAATCAATGATAATACATTTCAGTATATTTACAACCCAACAATTCAATACAAAGCAGATAGATCTTATAAACAGCTACAGTAATTCTATCATTACAACATATAATTTATTTAAGCTGTTACAGTAATACACACATGGTTAAATAGAATATATTTGTTGTATTTATCTGGTAAATTAAAATAACATACAAATCCTTCATGTACAAGGTGATATTGTCCCTCACAGAAAACACATGAGAAATGTAACGTGAAATCACATTTTCACATGTGCAGTTCCATGTCATGTTGTCATATTAACTTCAAATAAGATCACGTGATCACATGAAAACGTGTTTTTGGAATACTTCACATGTTCACTTGTAAGAATGAATGTTTTTTCTGTATTTGTGTGTTCGTGTGTGTGTGAGCATGCCTGCATGTGTGTGCTTGAGTGCATCCAGTATGTATAACCCATGTTCCCAGATTGCTCCTACTTCTCCTCTTATCTGGTGTGTCCCTCCATCTCCCTCAAGGACCTGTAACATATCACCACACAACGTTATTTATCCCTCCATCTCCCTCAAGGACCTGTAACATATCACCACACAACGTTATTTATCCCTCCATCTCCCTCAAGGACCTGTGACATATCACCACACAAAGTTATGTATCCCTCCATCTCCCTCAAGGACCTGTAACATATCACCACACAGTTATTTATCCCTCCATCTCCCTCAAGGACCTGTAACTTATCACCACACAGTTATTTATCCCTCCATCTCCCTCAAGGACCTGTAACATATCACCACACAGTTATTTATCCCTCCATCTCCCTCAAGGACCTGTAACTTATCACCACACAGTTATTTATCCCTCCATCTCCCTCAAGGACCTGTAACATATCACCACAACTTTTTAGTGCTTGCAGTCAAACAAAGTCCTACGAATAAAACATATACTGTCAATAGATACAGTATACTATGATATATGAGCATTAATTCCATAAAGGTGTAATAACCTGATAAACCATGTATTAGAAACGTGTCATTTTACTACAGCCTCTGCTGTTAAGCCTATGTTATGTTACTTTCATGTGCAAGCATCAAAGAAATTACATGTCAAACATTCCTTCCAACCAAAACATGCTGTAATGTCTCTGTCTTTTCAAAACAGCTCTTAACTAAAAGGGCATGATTATAATTGTAACATCATAGTGTGGAAATATATATTAAAATCATGTTTTGATTGCACTGGGCCTCTCAGAGACACAGTTTGTTGAATTCTTTGATGTACAGTCCACTCAATTATTTAGACATTTTATGTTCATGTAAACAGATTTGATTTAGCCAATGAGAAGCCTTGTTAAAGTTTTGGGACAATCGCGTAAACTCTGGGTTTGCTGTGGCAGAGGACTTTTGAGGCGCTCGAAGGGGTGATGCTGCTGGAAGACATGAGAACTGAGACGGACACTATAGTTGTTGAATTTCAAACTTTTACATTTGAAGAGATTCCATTTAGCAAAGAGTTGCTTAAGTTTACTTACCTGTTACATGTGTACAGATAGTCCTGTTAAGTATCTGTCGAATTTGCCCGAATTCGCCTATGGAGAATTTAGCCATGGTAGCTTAGCTTGTCAGGTCGGGAGCTGTTATGTTTCGAGAGACCTGAGGACTTCTTTGATGACGCTGGACATCTCTTCTGTTGCATGCAAGGCATTTACCGCCATGGATTATAGAAAGGCTTGGATTTATCGTTTCAGGGGGTATGCTACGGTACCGTGAGGAACACTGGGGGTTCCCATTCATCTACTGAATCATTTGGTTTCTATCGGAATTCATTGAGCTCCAATGCACCAACATTAGTTTGCAAGCTTGAACAGTTTGAGTGCACTCTCTATACCCTAGGGTTATATTTGTATTCCAATATTGTAATTGATTTGTAATATATTCACGTAAAATTGCATTCTGTATGGGTTTGTATTTTCTTTGAGTCATTCACAGTAATATACGCCTTTTTATCTATTAGTAATATCCCTAGCTTCTTGTTTTCCCTTCGATTGAGTCAGTATCATACAATTTGAAATACTGAGATGTACTTTAAACCATTATTCCCTTGCTGTTCTGTCCAAGTCTGTGGTGAGAGGGTTACATATAAGTATCATATTAGTATCTATAGCATCTTACCTGGGGTTGTGCCTGGCTTCAGTTGAGAATAGACTGAATCTGTCTCAGGTGGGGTTGTTGTTTCTGTAGGGAGTGAGGATAAAATACAGAGACATTCAATATGTGGTCAGAGGTGTGAGGTTCTGATATGGGGAATATGGAGGGAGGGATGTCCAGTCTTACCTCTCTTCTTCTTGGCTTTGGTCTTCTTTTGGAGGACAACCTCAGCATAGGTCACATTAACAGGTCCAGCTGCTGCTGACAATGGACATTTCCAGTCAACAAATTAAGGAATTATCTTATTTAATATTCTGCCTCTTCATCAAAACTCCCAAATGGTGAATTTAGTGACTAACTGCCAACTAGTAGAATGGGTCTTACTTGTGGCTTTCCCTGTCTTCACCTCAGAGTAGACTGGACTTTCTTTTGGATCAGCTGGCTTTTCTGAGGAAAATAAAACATTTATTGTAAATGTTTTAACTAATCATTGACACACTGCACATTATTCATTGAGGTCACAGATAGTCACCCTTCTTTTTATTGTCCAACATTTTGAGTTGAATCTGGGCGTACGTCACATGACTTGGTGGAGCAGCAGCATCTGAAACATACAGGTGATACACTAATATCTCTACTTAGTAACATGAAGAACAGCAGCAGTAACTCTATACCGTATTCATATTAAACACATGAACAACAGCAGTAACTCTATACTGTATTCATATTAAACACATGAAGAACAGCAGCAGTAACTCTATACTGTATTCATACTAAACACATGAACAGCAGCAGTAACTCTATACTGTATTCATACTAAACACATGAACAGCAGCAGTAACTCTATACTGTATTCATATTAAACACATGAACAACAGCAGCAGTAACTCTATACTGTATTCATATTAAACACATGAACAGCAGCAGTAACTCTATACTGTATTCATATTAAACACATGAAGAACAGCAGCAGTAACTCTATACTGTATTCATACTAAACACATGAACAGCAGCAGTAACTCTATACTGTATTCATATTAAACACATGAAGAACAGCAGCAGTAACTCTATACTGTATTCATATTAAACACATGAACAACAGCAGCAGTAACTCTATACTGTATTCATATTAAACACATGAACAGCAGCAGTAACTCTATACTGTATTCATAGTAAACACATGAACAGCAGCAGTAACTCTATACTGTATTCATAGTAAACACATGAACAGCAGCAGTAACTCTATACTGTATTCATATTAAACACATGAACAGCAGCAGTAACTCTATACTGTATTCATATTAAACACATGAACAACAGCAGTAACTCTATACTGTATTCATACTAAACACATGAACAGCAGCAGTAACTCTATACTGTATTCATATTAAACACATGAACAGCAGCAGTAACTCTATACTGTATTCATATTAAACACATGAAGAACAGCAGCAGTAACTCTATACTGTATTCATACTAAACACATGAACAGCAGCAGTAACTCTATACTGTATTCATAGTAAACACATGAACAGCAGCAGTAACTCTATACTGTATTCATAGTAAACACATGAACAGCAGCAGTAACTCTATACTGTATTCATATTAAACACATGAACAGCAGCAGTAACTCTATACTGTATTCATATTAAACACATGAAGAACAGCAGCAGTAACTCTATACTGTATTCATACTAAACACATGAACAGCAGCAGTAACTCTATACTGTATTCATATAAACACATGAACAGCAGCAGTAACTCTATACTGTATTCATAGTAAACACATGAACAGCAGCAGTAACTCTATACTGTATTCATATTAAACACATGAACAGCAGCAGTAACTCTATACTGTATTCATATTAAACACACGAAGAACAGCAGTAACTCTATACTGTATTCATACTAAACACATGAACAGCAGCAGTAACTCTATACTGTATTCATATTAAACACATGAACAGCAGCAGTAACTCTATACTGTATTCATATTAAACACATGAAGAACAGCAGCAGTAACTCTATACTGTATTCATACTAAACACATGAACAGCAGCAGTAACTCTATACTGTATTCATATTAAACACATGAACAGCAGCAGTAACTCTATACTGTATTCATACTAAACACATGAACAGCAGCAGTAACTCTATACTGTATTCATACTAAACACATGAACAGCAGCAGTAACTCTATACTGTATTCATATTAAACACATGAACAACAGCAGTAACTCTATACTGTATTCATACTAAACACATGAACAGCAGCAGTAACTCTATACTGTATTCATACTAAACACATGAACAGCAGCAGTAACTCTATACTGTATTCATACTAAACACATGAACAGCAGCAGTAACTCTATACTGTATTCATATTAAACACATGAACAGCAGCAGTAACTCTATACTGTATTCATATTAAACACATGAAGAACAGCAGCAGTAACTCTATACTGTATTCATATTAAACACATGAAGAACAGCAGCAGTAACTCTATACTGTATTCATATTAAACACATGAAGAACAGCAGTAACTCTATACCGTATTCATATTAAACACATGAAGAACAGCAGCAGTAACTCTATACCGTATTCATATTAAACACATGAAGAACAGCAGCAGTAACTCTATACTGTATTCATACTAAACACATGAAGAACAGCAGCAGTAACTCTATACTGTATTCATACTAAACACATGAACAGCAGCAGTAACTCTATACTGTATTCATATTAAACACATGAAGAACAGCAGCAGTAACTCTATACTGTATTCATATTAAACACATGAAGAACAGCAGCAGTAACTCTATACTGTATTCATATTAAACACATGAAGAACAGCAGCAGTAACTCTATACTGTATTCATACTAAACACATGAACAGCAGCAGTAACTCTATACTGTATTCATATTAAACACATGAACAACAGCAGTAACTCTATACTGTATTCATACTAAACACATGAAGAACAGCAGCAGTAACTCTATACTGTATTCATATTAAACACATGAACAGCAGCAGTAACTCTATACTGTATTCATACTAAACACATGAACAGCAGCAGTAACTCTATACTGTATTCATATTAAACACATGAACAGCAGCAGTAACTCTATACTGTATTCATACTAAACACATGAACAGCAGCAGTAACTCTATACTGTATTCATACTAAACACATGAACAGCAGCAGTAACTCTATACTGTATTCATACTAAACACATGAACAGCAGCAGTAACTCTATACTGTATTCATATTAAACACATGAACAGCAGCAGTAACTCTATACTGTATTCATACTAAACACATGAACAGCAGCAGTAACTCTATACTGTATTCATACTAAACACATGAAGAACAGCAGCAGTAACTCTATACTGTATTCATATTAAACACATGAAGAACAGCAGCAGTAACTCTATACTGTATTCATATTAAACACATGAAGAACAGCAGCAGTAACTCTATACTGTATTCATATTAAACACATGAAGAACAGCAGCAGTAACTCTATACTGTATTCATATTAAACACATGAAGAACAGCAGCAGTAACTCTATACTGTATTCATATTAAACACATGAAGAACAGCAGCAGTAACTCTATACTGTATTCATATTAAACACATGAACAGCAGCAGTAACTCTATACTGTATTCATATTAAACACATGAACAGCAGCAGTAACTCTATACTGTATTCATATTAAACACATGAAGAACAGCAGCAGTAACTCTATACTGTATTCATACTAAACACATGAACAGCAGCAGCAGTAACTCTATACTGTATTCATACTAAACACATGAACAGCAGCAGCAGTAACTCTATACTGTATTCATATTAAACACATGAAGAACAGCAGCAGTAACTCTATACTGTATTCATATTAAACACATGAACAGCAGCAGTAACTCTATACTGTATTCATATTAAACACATGAACAGCAGCAGCAGTAACTCTATACTGTATTCATACTAAACACATGAACAGCAGCAGCAGTAACTCTATACTGTATTCATACTAAACACATGAACAGCAGCAGCAGTAACTCTATACTGTATTCATATTAAACACATGAAGAACAGCAGCAGTAACTCTATACTGTATTCATATTAAACACATGAACAGCAGCAGCAGTAACTCTATACTGTATTCATATTAAACACATGAAGAACAGCAGCAGTAACTCTATACTGTATTCATACTAAACACATGAAGAACAGCAGCAGTAACTCTATACTGTATTCATATTAAACACATGAAGAACAGCAGCAGTAACTCTATACTGTATTCATATTAAACACATGAACAGCAGCAGTAACTCTATACTGTATTCATATTAAACACATGAAGAACAGCAGCAGTAACTCTATACTGTATTCATATTAAACACATGAAGAACAGCAGCAGTAACTCTATACTGTATTCATACTAAACACATGAACAGCAGCAGTAACTCTATACTGTATTCATACTAAACACATGAACAGCAGCAGTAACTCTATACTGTATTCATATTAAACACATGAACAGCAGCAGTAACTCTATACTGTATTCATATTAAACACATGAAGAACAGCAGCAGTAACTCTATACCGTATTCATATTAAACACATGAAGAACAGCAGCAGTAACTCTATACCGTATTCATATTAAACACATGAAGAACAGCAGCAGCAACTCTATACCGTATTCATATTAAACACATGAACAACAGCAGTAACTCTATACTGTATTCATACTAAACACATGAAGAACAGCAGCAGTAACTCTATACTGTATTCATATTAAACACATGAACAGCAGCAGTAACTCTATACTGTATTCATACTAAACACATGAACAGCAGCAGTAACTCTATACTGTATTCATATTAAACACATGAACAACAGCAGCAGTAACTCTATACTGTATTCATATTAAACACATGAAGAACAGCAGCAGTAACTCTATACTGTATTCATACTAAACACATGAACAGCAGCAGTAACTCTATACTGTATTCATATTAAACACATGAACAACAGCAGTAACTCTATACTGTATTCATACTAAACACATGAAGAACAGCAGCAGTAACTCTATACTGTATTCATATTAAACACATGAACAGCAGCAGTAACTCTATACTGTATTCATACTAAACACATGAACAGCAGCAGTAACTCTATACTGTATTCATATTAAACACATGAACAGCAGCAGCAACTCTATACTGTATTCATATTAAACACATGAACAGCAGCAGTAACTCTATACTGTATTCATACTAAACACATGAACAGCAGCAGTAACTCTATACTGTATTCATACTAAACACATGAACAACAGCAGTAACTCTATACTGTATTCATATTAAACACATGAACAGCAGCAGTAACTCTATACTGTATTCATACTAAACACATGAACAGCAGCAGTAACTCTATACTGTATTCATACTAAACACATGAACAGCAGCAGTAACTCTATACTGTATTCATACTAAACACATGAACAGCAGCAGTAACTCTATACTGTATTCATACTAAACACATGAACAGCAGCAGTAACTCTATACTGTATTCATACTAAACACATGAACAGCAGCAGTAACTCTATACTGTATTCATACTAAACACATGAACAGCAGCAGTAACTCTATACTGTATTCATACTAAACACATGAACAGCAGCAGTAACTCTATACTGTATTCATATTAAACACATGAACAGCAGCAGTAACTCTATACTGTATTCATACTAAACACATGAACAGCAGCAGTAACTCTATACTGTATTCATACTAAACACATGAACAGCAGCAGTAACTCTATACTGTATTCATACTAAACACATGAACAGCAGCAGTAACTCTATACTGTATTCATACTAAACACATGAACAGCAGCAGTAACTCTATACTGTATTCATACTAAACACATGAACAGCAGCAGTAACTCTATACTGTATTCATACTAAACACATGAACAACAGCAGTAACTCTATACTGTATTCATATTAAACACATGAACAGCAGCAGTAACTCTATACTGTATTCATACTAAACACATGAACAGCAGCAGTAACTCTATACTGTATTCATACTAAACACATGAACAGCAGCAGTAACTCTATACTGTATTCATACTAAACACATGAACAGCAGCAGTAACTCTATACTGTATTCATACTAAACACATGAACAGCAGCAGTAACTCTATACTGTATTCATACTAAACACATGAAGAACAGCAGCAGTAACTCTATACTGTATTCATACTAAACACATGAAGAACAGCAGCAGTAACTCTATACTGTATTCATACTAAACACATGAAGAACAGCAGCAGTAACTCTATACTGTATTCATATTAAACACATGAAGAACAGCAGCAGTAACTCTATACTGTATTCATACTAAACACATGAAGAACAGCAGCAGTAACTCTATACTGTATTCATATTAAACACATGAAGAACAGCAGCAGTAACTCTATACTGTATTCATATTAAACACATGAAGAACAGCAGCAGTAACTCTATACTGTATTCATATTAAACACATGAAGAACAGCAGCAGTAACTCTATACTGTATTCATATTAAACACATGAAGAACAGCAGCAGTAACTCTATACTGTATTCATACTAAACACATGAAGAACAGCAGCAGTAACTCTATACTGTATTCATATTAAACACATGAAGAACAGCAGCAGTAACTCTATACTGTATTCATATTAAACACATGAAGAACAGCAGCAGTAACTCTATACTGTATTCATATTAAACACATGAAGAACAGCAGCAGTAACTCTATACTGTATTCATATTAAACACATGAAGAACAGCAGCAGTAACTCTATACTGTATTCATATTAAACACATGAAGAACAGCAGCAGTAACTCTATACTGTATTCATATTAAACACATGAAGAACAGCAGCAGTAACTCTATACTGTATTCATATTAAACACATGAACAGCAGCAGTAACTCTATACTGTATTCATATTAAACACATGAACAGCAGCAGCAGTAACTCTATACTGTATTCATACTAAACACATGAACAGCAGCAGCAGTAACTCTATACTGTATTCATACTAAACACATGAACAGCAGCAGCAGTAACTCTATACTGTATTCATATTAAACACATGAAGAACAGCAGCAGTAACTCTATACTGTATTCATATTAAACACATGAACAGCAGCAGTAACTCTATACTGTATTCATATTAAACACATGAACAGCAGCAGCAGTAACTCTATACTGTATTCATATTAAACACATGAAGAACAGCAGCAGTAACTCTATACTGTATTCATATTAAACACATGAACAGCAGCAGCAGTAACTCTATACTGTATTCATACTAAACACATGAACAGCAGCAGCAGTAACTCTATACTGTATTCATATTAAACACATGAACAACAGCAGCAGTAACTCTATACTGTATTCATATTAAACACATGAACAGCAGCAGCAGTAACTCTATACTGTAGTCATATTAAACACATGAAGAACAGCAGCAGTAACTCTATACTGTAGTCATATTAAACACATGAACAGCAGCAGTAACTCTATACTGTATTCATATTAAACACATGAACAGCAGCAGTAACTCTATACTGTATTCATATTAAACACATGAAGAACAGCAGCAGTAACTCTATACTGTATTCATATTAAACACATGAACAGCAGCAGTAACTCTATACTGTATTCATATTAAACACATGAACAGCAGCAGTAACTCTATACTGTATTCATATTAAACACATGAACAGCAGCAGTAACTCTATACTGTATTCATACTAAACACATGAACAGCAGCAGTAACTCTATACTGTATTCATATTAAACACATGAACAGCAGCAGTAACTCTATACTGTATTCATACTAAACACATGAACAGCAGCAGTAACTCTATACTGTATTCATACTAAACACATGAACAGCAGCAGTAACTCTATACTGTATTCATACTAAACACATGAACAGCAGCAGTAACTCTATACTGTATTCATATTAAACACACGAAGAACAGCAGCAGTAACTCTATACTGTATTCATATTAAACACATGAAGAACAGCAGCAGTAATTCTATACTGTATTCATACTAAACACATGAACAGCAGCAGCAGTAACTCTATACTGTATTCATACTAAACACATGAACAGCAGCAGCAGTAACTCTATACTGTATTCATATTAAACACATGAAGAACAGCAGCAGTAACTCTATACTGTATTCATATTAAACACATGAACAGCAGCAGCAGTAACTCTATACCGTATTCATATTAAACACATGAACAGCAGCAGCAGTAACTCTATACTGTATTCATATTAAACACATGAACAGCAGCAGTAACTCTATACTGTATTCATATTAAACACATGAACAGCAGCAGCAGTAACTCTATACCGTATTCATATTAAACACATGAACAGCAGCAGTAACTCTATACTGTATTCATATTAAACACATGAACAGCAGCAGCAGTAACTCTATACTGTATTCATATTAAACACATGAACAGCAGCAGCAGTAACTCTATACCGTATTCATATTAAACACATGAACAGCAGCAGTAACTCTATACTGTATTCATATTAAACACATGAACAGCAGCAGAAGTAACTCTATACTGTATTCATATTAAACACATGAACAGCAGCAGTAACTCTATACTGTATTCATATTAAACACATGAACAGCAGCAGCAGTAACTCTATACCGTATTCATATTAAACACATGAACAGCAGCAGCAGTAACTCTATACTGTATTCATATTAAACACATGAACAGCAGCAGTAACTCTATACTGTATTCATATTAAACACATGAAGAACAGCAGGACTAACTCTATCCTGTATTCATACTAAACATAACACAGTATACAGTACCATTATTATAGTTGTCTGAGGGATTGATCATATCATAGACATGACCACCACCTGTTGGTCAAAGAAGAGAGAGACAGTTTAGTTTGGTTGGTTCTCCCTCAGGGACAGAGAGTACAGTAACATGTTGTTTTATAAAGGGGATGTTGATGAGTCAGTGTATGAGGTTACAGAGAGGGGTAAAGTCTGGGCTGAGAAACTGACCATGCTGCAGACATGTATACCCAGCATCAGGAGCCTGACCCTGGGTAGATCCTTGGTCCTGTTGGGGGTCCTGGTTGGTACACTGGGTCTTGGGGTGCCTAGAGGGAGAGAGATACTCATGAAGAACTAAGACGATATGTTACTGAATAATCATAGTTGAGAGACAGGTGTACTTACAAGAATATTCTGTTAAAACAGGAACCTGTAATGAGAAATGTAAACTATTATATCAGGTCATTTTTGTATTGAACTATTGTATTTAAACATTTTTCTAACTAAACATGAACTACAGAGTTAAATGATGAATAATAAAATCTCACCTTTGGCGTTTTTAAATCTCCACAGCAGGACGAGGAGAATGACCAGTAGAACACCAGCAACAACCAGACCCACAACCACTCCTACTAGGACTGGTGTAGAGGATCCAGGAGCTACGACTGGAGAGAGAACAGCACAACACCACCAGACTCTGAGAGAGGTAATATAGGAGTATAGACCGGCCTGTATCTTCTGATCATTTAGTTGAGAGGTTATATTTTCTATGGGATTGCAAATCCAAACGTTTTTTAACTTCAACACTAAAATCACTATCACACAGATGATGAAAAGGTAACTTGTGATCAGAATAGTTTTCTCACCTCTTACTGTCATCCAGCTCTCTGGTGATTCTCCCTTGTCAGGGTATTTGCATGTGTAGAATCCTTCATCGGACTTGGATACTGTAGGGATGGTCATCTCTCCTGTGGTCTCATTCTTGATGAGTATTCCATCTTTGTAGAAATCAGCCTTGATGTTTGAGCTGGTTGTCCAGTATTTGCAGCGCAGAGTCACAGAGTCTTCTTCAGTCAGGGGATGGACAGGGCTCTCCAGGATCACATCACCAGCTGTTTAACATAATATATAAATAATACTGTAAATCTGCATACTGGAGTCATCACCCTCAAAATATTATGATCTTGTATTTTATAAGAGATGCAATTCGGTTACAGAATTGAAGATCCTATTATCATGAAATGTTGTTTTTGTGTGTGAATGTTGTACAATAGACGTACCATCCACTGTGATGTTGACAGCATTACTGTACTCTCCTGATCCAGACTCACACCAGTACACTCCACTGTCCCCTGTGTCTGAGTAACTGATGGTACATGTGGACCCTGTTATTGATCCCCAGTGAGAGACACACCCTGACTCTACTCCTCTCTCTGTGTATCTCATCAGTCTCCATCCAGTAGAGTTCCCCTTCAGCTCACAGCTCAGTGAGAGAGACTTTGATCTAAAGTGTTGAGTTGTGTTGGGACTTATTCTGAGAGACACTGAAGGCTGCAGATCTGAAACAATGAGAGACAGAGTCAAACCTTTAGTAAAATAATAGATATTATGCACGAGGGAGACTTAAATATGTTTCAATGCATTTAGTTACCTCCTGACCAGAGAAACTGAGGTTCACTGTAGAGTGTGTAATAGACTGGGTCTCCTCTCCCAGCTCTACACACATATCTTCCTGTGTGAGTAGGACCAGCAGGGATCAGAGTGTAGGAGTCTTCACTAGTCACATTGTCAGATAGGGGCTGTAGAGAGTAAGACTTGTCTGATAGGGAGAGTAACCCAGCTCTGTAGGGAACAGTCCTGTACCAGGAGAACCTCCAGCCTGTAGACGTCTTGTCAACTTCACAGCTCAGAGTCACTGAGTCTCCAGGGTTCAGCCACCGAGGAGAGATACTCAGGACAGGTTGGGGTTGATCTGTTATGAAGGGAAGGCAGGATTCAAACTTTTAATCTTAAACATATTCGAGCAACCATCATGACTTGTATAAGCTTAAATAGACTTACCAGACACATTCAGTTGTACAGCATCACTGGTCTTGGAGAACTTGTCTCCCTTTACACCCTCACAGGTATATGATCCACTGTTAGACCAGTAGACAGGACTGATTCTGTACTCAGGCTTTGTGTTAAAGGAGATCACTAACTGACTATTCTTATACCATCTGTAGTTCCAGTCAGAGTCTCCTCCTCCCTGTATGTCACATCTCATAGTAACAGTCTCTCTAATGAATATCTGGGTCCAGTTGGGTTGGAGGGTCAGAACAGCAACAGGTCTCTCTGCACAGACACAACACAGACAACTAACTGAATAAACAATTGCTCAATTTTAAATGTGTGCATTTATCAATAGGACTACTCATGAATATAGCTTCAAGTTACCTACAGTTGTTGGGATATAGTCAGCAGACAAAATATTATACCATAGTTTTTATCAATGTAAAATAGCATCTTATTTATCATAAAACTGTTTTAGACTCACCAGTAACATGTATCTGGAATGGGTCACTGTACAGGGTGTAGTAGACTGGGTCTCCTCTCCCAGCTCTGCACCAGTACTGTCCTCCATCAGAGACACTGACCCTGCTGAGTGTGTAGGAGTATCCAGAGGTTGTGGTTTCTGGTGTAGAGTCTAGTCTGTGTCTGTACCAGTAAAACTTCCATCCAGGAGACTCTGCAGTACAGCTCAGTGTCACTCTGTCTCCTGTGAATACGTCCTCTTTGTCTGAAGTCAGTGATGTCGACGGCTGATAATCTGTTGGTATTTCAATAGGTTTGAGTGGAAAGATCCAGTGTCCTGATACACACTACGACAAGTTAGTGATGGGGCATCATTAGTGAACTCACCAGTGACTCTGACGGGGAGGAAAACACTGACTTGAGACCACTGAGGCCGACCTGTCCTTACCCCAGCACATCTGTACTGACCAGCCTGGTTAGACAGAGTGGTGATGGTTTTAACAGTCGTACTGGAATGGAGGTTGTTGCCTATATACCAGATGTACGTCCAGTCTGTGTAGTCTGAAATGTCACACTGCATGCTGACTGTCTCTCCAGAGTGAAGGAGACCCTGAGGAGAGATACTCACTGAGGCCGTGGGCAGAGCTGGAGAAACACATTAAGACATATGTAGTCAGAGAACCAGACTTTCCAAGTGAGGATCTTACTTCTGTAGGTAATACAGTAACTAAATATTAACACACTGACCATGTCTATTTGATTGACTCAATATAAATAGTGTTGGACACACAAGAGAGACACAACAAAGTAACTCACCAGACACAGTGAGGGTAATAAAGTTACTTGATTGTGAAGATGTGGGTCTGGATCTTCTCTCTCCCTGACACCAGTAGAGACCCTGGTCAGACTCAGCAGCTCTACTGATGGTGAGGGTGTCTCCTGTTATAGTGCGTCTTTCAGACTGGGATGCTACATAATCATTCCTGTCTTTGTACCACTTATAGCTCCAGCTACTGTCAGACTCTACTGAACACGTCAGAGTAACTGTCTCTCCAGAGTAGAGACCCTGAGGAGTGATTCTCAATGTGGCTCTGGGCTGAGCTGTGGAAACACAAACAAAATATATCCAATACACACTGAGTGTACAAAACATTCAGAACTTTCCATGACATAGACTGACCAGGTAAATCAGGTATATCCTTTCATGTCACCTGTTAAATCCACTTCAATCAGTGTAGATGAAGGGGAGGAGACAAGTTAAAGAAGGATTCTAAAGCCTCCAGACAATTGAGACATGGATTGTGTATGGGTGCCATTCAGAGGGTGAATGGACAAGACAAAAGATTGAAGTGCCTTTGAGAGGGGTATGGTAGCAGGTGCCAGGTGCACCAGTTTGCGTCAAGAACTTAAACGCTCCTGGGTTTTTCACGCTCAACAGATTCACTTGTGCATCAAGAATTGTCCACCATCCTAAGGACATCCAGCCAACTTGACACATCTGTGGGAAGCATTGGAATCAACATGGGACAGCATCCCTGTGGAACGCTTTTGACACCTTGTAGAGTCCATGTCCCGATGAATTGAGACTCTTTCGAGGGCAGAAAGTGGACGGTTGCAACTCAATATTAGTAAGGTGTTCTTAAAGTTTTGTACACTAAGTGTAAATTATTCTAAATACCCATGTAGATGGTATTTGCTGATTTCTTTTGATTTTCCAATGATGTTAAGCAAAGAGGCAATGAGTTTGAAGGTAGGCCTTGAAATACATTCACAGGTACAGCCCCAATCGAATCAAATGATGTCAATTAGCCTATCAGAAGCTTCTAAAGCCATGGCATCATTTTCTGGAATTTTCCAAGCTGTTTAATTAAAGGCACAGTCAACTTAGTGTATGTAAACTTCTGAAACCACTGGAATTATGATACAGTGAATTACAAGTGAAATAATCTGTCTTTTAACAATTGTTGGAAAAATGACTTGTGTCATTCACAAAGTAGATGTCCTAACCGACTTGCCAAAGCTATAGATAGTTAACAATAAATTTGTGGAGTGGTTGAAAGACAAGTGTTAATGACTCCAACCTAAGTGTCTGTAAACTTCTAAATTCAAATGTATAACCAGGACTGATTCTGTACTCTGACGTTTTAGTAGTAGACTAACTTCCTGTTGTTATGCCACTCATACTGCCAGTCAGAGTCTCCTCCCCCATGTATGTCACATCTCAGTGTGATAGTATCTCCTCTGAATATCTGGGTGCAGTTGGGTTGGAGGGTCAGAACAGCTACATGTCTCTGCACAGACACACAGACAACTAACTGAATAAACAGTTGCACGGAAGGTGTTCTTAATGTTTTGTTCACTCAGTGTATATTGTGCAAATAAATACTTCCAGCTCTTACCACATTCTTTACATTTTATCTCAGACATAAACATCCATGGATAAAAATGTAAATAAAGAGCTTCAGTATAACAATACATCCACTACTTGAATATTGAAATAGGGAAGGCCAACATATTAAGTGGGGCTCCAGTCCACAAAGTAATAAGTATGCTAGTATTACAGTAAATGGTTGAAATGACTGAATAGCATCTCACTATCAACTCATGTGCAGAGTTATTCACTGATATTAAAGGAGAAGTTTGCATTTTTACAACAAAATGTCAATTTTTAAATGTAAATACCATACCATGTTATAGAACAGTTCAGACACCTTTTTGTCATTTAAAACTTATCCTAAACAGCAAATCACTTCCTCATCCTCCTTAAGGGGAACCCCAAAAAACACGAACAGTCTCTAAAATCACCCAAACACGTCATTTTAGAAACGGTAAAGCTCTCAGTTTAATGATGCAGGTATTTTAATGTTGTATGCATGAAATTGTGTCGTTCTGAACTTTATCCTCAATATTATATTCCGTTTTGCGCGATTCGAGACGTTTTCCTTATCAAACTCTTCCATTCTCCATGTAGCCTACTGCTACAGGTAACTGTCAAGATAAAGGAAACACCAACATAAAGTGTCTTAATAGGGTGTTGGGGCACCACAATCCATCACAACAGCTTCAATGAGTCTTGGCACAGAATCTACAAGTGTCTGCAACTTCCTGTGTGGAAGTTGCATTCATTCATGTCATTATGACAGCAAAGTCAGATCATGAGAGCTCTCATTCCAATCAGGACATTCATGCTCCATGAGATTATGGTGAGATGCATTTCAGAATGGTGAGATGCTGTCAGAATGGTCAGATGCTTTTCAGACTGGTGAGATGCATTTCAGAATGGTGAGATGCATTTCAGAATGGTGAGATGCTGTCAGAATGGTCAGATGCTTTTCAGACTGGTGAGATGCATTTCAGAATGGTGAGATGCTGTCAGAATGGTCAGATGCTTTTCAGAATGGTGAGATGCTGTCAGAATGGTCAGATGCTTTTCAGAATGGTGTGATGCTTTTCAGAATGGTGAGATGCTGTCAGACTGGTTAGATGCTGTTAGACTGGTTAGATGCTGTTAGACTGCCCTTATGGAAAAACCACATGATTTCAGATGTGGTTATGGAACACTTCACATGTGATGATATTTCACATTAAGTTTCACATGTGGATTTTCACATGTTATTACATAACTTTTTTAATACATTTTCACATGACAAAATTGCAAAAAAAATTAAACTTAAAGGAATGGTTCACTCATTTTGAATGTTAAATTGTTTTTGTGCATTTCTAAATGATGTTCTATCGATTCCCTGAGTCCTGTCATGTTTTCATGTGTATCTGAGTTGTTGGGGTTCAAGCAGGCAGACATATGGCTGGTATGACGCATCATACTGTCTCCAATACAGATTTTAGTCTACCTACATAAACACAACCATCATAACACAATTACCTATCAGTCAAATAAAACATGTACATAAACTATGTTTCCTACTTCTTTACAGATCATACATACACAACTGAATCCCCTTTTCTCGTAACATTAATGAACGTGAGGAAGGAAAAGCAGAGACAAAGATGATGAAACATAAAGAGATGGAGGTTTGATCAAATAAATGAATATCTACCATCATCTTCATCACAGTGTCCACAGTAGATGAGGATACTCAGCACTTCAACAAAGACAAAGTCATTACAATACAGTAGTAATACAGTAGTGTATAGTAATATAATAGTAATATTAACATTAGTGCATTGTGCTCATAGACAAACACACAAACACTAATACGTTCTTACTTACAGAGCAGCACACAGAGCATTGTGTTCTCCATTCTGTCCCACTGACAAGTGACCTTCTCTACAACTACAGTTCTTCTGACAAACCCCTCTACTTCCTATATGACAGACTGTTTAGATCACACCTCTTCACCGTCACACAGAAAAACAGAAAATTATTGAGAACCGTACAAAGGCTGTAAGAAAAAAGAGTAGCGGTTGATGGCGTGTTAATTTTCTGACCAACTTCTTCTTATAGTTTGCTACATGACCTCACACTGGTTCCTTCCTCTTTATTGAAGGAAAGGAGGATGGAATGAGAATAGAGGTCTGAGATTAGATCAGTTTGGTATCAGAATGTGCAGATGTTAGTTCATTTTTACAACCACCATGCACAGATAGATGCCTCCCCTCAAACCTAAGCTATGGTGACTACTGGTATCCCAGCTAGCCTCAGCTTCAGCTATCCACTCCATAAACACATGGAGAGCAAGACTTGTCTGATAGGGAGGGTAACCCAGCTCTGTAGGGAACAGTCCTGTACCAGGAGAACCTCCAGTCTGTAGACGTCTTGTCAACCTCACAGCTCAGAGTCACTGAGTCTCCAGGGTTCAGCCACTGAGGAGAGATACTCAGGACAGGTTGTGGTTGATTTGTGATTAGACAGAGGACTGGTTAAAAACTTTCAATCTAAGAAATTATTCTAGTTGCCCATGGAGTTGTTTGCATGATTAGATAGACTTACCAGACACAGTCAGTTGTACAACATCACTGGTCTTGGAGAACTTGTTTCCCTTTACACCCTCACAGGTATATGATCCACTGTTAGACCAGTAGACAGGACTGATTCTGTACTCAGGCTTTGTGTTAAAGGTGATCACTAACTGACTATTATTATACCATCTGTAGTTCCAGTCAGAGTCTCCTCCTCCCTGTATGTCACTCACTGTAGCTTTGGAAAGAGCTGTGAGAGAGGAGAAGCAACTTAATCAGATGATTTGAACATTATTTGATACACATCATGTTGATTCATTTCCAACAGTTTAGCTGTTGTAGAGTTTTGATAAAAGTACATTTTAGGTGTACAACAGCTGCAGCCAAATATATTGGCACCCTTGCACTTTTCTTAAATAATTCCCTATTTCTTCTAAAAATAAGTTGATATTTACTGTCAGTATAGCGGGGCAGGGCTGAAATATAGATTTGCAGATTAGACACATGCTATACATTTCTTACGCTGGATACAAGTAGCTCTTTCAAAGGACTCTTTAAAGAAACGTTTTAACGGGAATTACTCATGTTCAGTTAGTGAACCATTTGTGTGGTTGTATTGGGTTAGAGTGATGAAATGCAGAAAAATACGTTCTGATTATTTACCCACGTTGAGTGTTCCACAGATGAAAAATGCACAAAGCACTTAAACACAGACAGAGACAGAGAGGGAGAACGAGAGAGAAAAGGAGAAACAGACAGAGCAAGAAAAAGATAAATAGAGAGAGAACTGACTAAATTACATTAAGAGACTGAGAACAGGAATAGAGCTAGACGACCAAAACTGTACAATTGTATTGAGTCTAAAATATATTTGGTAAAAAACTACACAATGTCTATAGATTTCTAATGTTTCTCAGGCTCGTGCAACAACTGAATTAGAAGCTGCAGCGACCAACAACTCCATTCCTCTGTAAACACAGTGTAACCAAACAAAGTCATCATCTGATGCCATATGTATTGTGTATGGTTGACATACTTCATATTCTATAAATGAAACAATTTCTCGTCCAATAAATGACTGTGTTCTATTCTGAGCCACTGGTAAGTGACTGAAGACACCAGCGTTTCCTCTGGACCAGGCCCCTACAGTTCCTGTGGTTGTGACACAAATGGGTCTTTGTCAGAATTAGAAAGCTACAGATCCTTAAAGAGAAACAGAATAAATGAGCATCTGACGTCATGTTCATCTTGACTCAAATTCCTCTTTCTGTAAAAGGAGCAGACACAGCAACACTGTGTTCTTATTGTTGGTGGAAGAGAGAACTAACACAACTAAAGAAATGATCTGAGGAAGGAGCATTGATGATAAAATTATATTTGTGCAAATGTCAACATTGCATTGACCATACCAGGTCACGTTTACATTTTCAGTAGGATCTTTAAAGTCACTAGGATAGGTGGAGAGGTGTCAAAGGGTTGACTTCATGGTTTAGGAGCTATTTAGAAATTAGCTGTAATTCTTGGTAACAAGGCAGGTCTGTCAACTGTTGAGAGGAATAACACAGGAAATGAGTTATCAGACCGCAGTGAAGGCTACTCAGAGGAGGATGGGGAGGACAATCCTCCTCAGTGAATTTCATAAAAATACATATTTTAAAACATTTAAAAAGTGATCCTTTTTAGATTAAACTATATTAAATATATTCATGTCACCAAATAATTGTTTAAAACACACTGCTTTGCTATGAAGGTCTACAGTAGCCTCAACAGCACTCTGTAGGTAGCACCATGGACAGCTAGTTTCCGTCGTCTTCTGGGTACATTGACTTAAATATAAAACCTAAGAGGCTCACGGTTCGCACCCCATTCCATAGACTTACAAAGTAATTATGACAACTTCTGGAGGACATTCTCCAACCTTTCAGAGTCCTTGCAACATGAACTGACATGTTGTCTACCCAATCAAAGGATCAGAGAATTAATCTAGTACTGAAAGTGTAAGCTACAGCTAGCTAGCACTGCAGAAATGTAAAAAAATATGTTCAGTTTTACTTACTTAACTAGCAAATGCAGCTAGGTAGTTTAGCCTACTGAAACACCCTGCTCAAACAGGGGGATGCTATGTTAGCTAGATGGCTATGACTGGACCTCTTCCAAGTCAAGATAAGCTTTTGGTTCTACTAATTTATTGCCACCGGGGCCAGGTGGTGTAATCGCTAAACTACTTACTGACTGTACACTGCAATGTTACTGCATGATTGAAGCAGGTTTACTAATGCTTTGGTTCTATTAGCCATGTTGACTATGACATTACTTTAGCTAATATGGTTACAATGATGTAGGCTGTGTGTAGTGGTTATGACATGGTTTGGCTTGGAAATTATTATTTTGTTGCCTGGTCACATACAGCTGATGTGTTGTGCATTGAAGTCCACAAGCGAAGAGAAAAGGTGAGAGGAGGAGAGCGCATATATGCAAGAAGGAATACAACGTGGCTGCTATGAAAGTGACCCATGTTTACATGTGATCAGTGGTGTGTTCATTCCGCCGATTCTGTTAACGTACCTGAATTCATCCAATAGAAACTCTTGTTTGCAACTGTAGGATTAATGATTACACCCTAGATTAACTAGATTCAGGCAAGAGTGTGTCACTGTCTGTCACCTCAAATTTGTCATAGGCTGGTAACCTCATAATATATATGCCATTTAGCAGACGCTTTTATCCAAAGCGACTTACAGTCATGTGTGCATACATTCTACGTATGGGTGGTCCGTTACCGCCATGCTCTATGATGGGTATAGTGAAAATGTTTGTATCATGTAGTAGCGTAAACCTATCATTGTTACATTGAACTGGGTGAATGGAATTTGAAAAACAGTCATCCAATATGCTGTAATATAAATAAGGCCATGCTCATAAGGAAAGAAATTGTCCCCCTCATCTTAAATGGCACTGACCGCCACTGTCAGTGATAGATTAAATGTAAACGAGAAATGAATATGACAAGTGAACTACAGTATATTGTATGCTAAAAATAACATTGACATCAGTCTCTCTGATAAACACAGAAAGCCCCATACACCTTTTCCTGTATAGGCCTATTCATCATTTTGACATCTACAACCCTCTCCATTTGTCTCTCTCTGAGCACAGTGGAAAAAAACAGCTTCACACACACCACCCTCCTTCACAAACCCTCACTGCAAAAGAGGAAGAGATCAAACCATAACCACTCAACTCCTCTCTGTTTGAGGAGGGTTGTTGGTTTGTGGCAACTATAACAAACCAGTGTAACGTTTCTCTGGCTTTGTGCACAGCTTTTTATGTCTTGAGAGGCATACACACAAACAACTGACTTAAGTGGTCCAACCTTTGTTTTGATTGGTTGAAAAGGTTACAAACATATATAAATTGGGGACCTGGTAGCAGTTGTAAGGGCAACAATGTTGCAGGAAGCAAGGCAGGTTGAAGTGCTCAAAGTGTAAATGTATTAACAGTTCTTTTTGATCCAACAGTGAAAGCGCCATATAAATATACCTACAATATATCAGCCTAGATTGACTAAATACAGTGTATACACAGGCCACAGCCCAAAAGGATTAGCCTCTGTATCAGGCTTAATCTGTCCTATCTATAGGTAGAGGGCAAGACGGAGAGAAACCACATCTAATCTGTCTCACAGGACCTCAAACAGGTACATTATGCACCTGCCCCACCCAGGACCCGACCAGTACCCAATTGGCAAGTACAACCACTAAAGTGGTTTTAAATGTGAGGCAATTTTCATATCCCTAAATGTGTCTAAATCAGAATGAATATTTCATCACAGTACATGAAGTGAACAAAGGTTACATTTTTTTAACAGTACTGACTCCCAAACATTGCACACAGGCCACGTATCTCTATGAACACTGAGGCGTAAAAGTTAAATGCACCAATAACTTGACCAAACATTTCCTTGACACATGATTGTACTTGCGCACAGTAAATACTCATCATACCGGTAGAATTGGAAAAGAACAACAATATATTTGGAGAAGTTCATTACTAAATACATGGGGAAAACATGAACGTGCCAAACGATTTATAAATATGTCTCCTTTTAACTGAAACACATTCTCAGCCACATCATAGATAATGTGGCAGAAGCTTCTGCTGACCTCTGCTGTAATGAAATTATGCAAACCGGTGAGTTGCCAAACTGCCAACTACTACCAAAGATGGTGGATAAATGAAGGTCTTACTCGGGCACTTTCCATTGAAAGAAATAGTCACAGTTCCGGTCTGCTTAAGCCTTAAGTAGTGACTCTCCCATAGACACCTATGTGTTAGCAGCTGGGTCTGGTCTGCTTAGTTCATTGACTGACTGTATATGAAGCAGAAAAAATGAGATATTATTAGTAAATATTGTGAATAATGGCACTGATGAGACACCCAGTGGAATGTATTGAATGTGGACAACTGATGACTATCTATTCTATAAGATGGTTCTGGAGCTCAACATGTCTTCTCCATGCAACACATTACAGAGATCTGTCATCTGATAACAATAGCATGACATTAATGAAGTGACACACATTTCTTTTTGTTGAGTCATGCTGGAATAACACAGTGGAGAGTGCTATATGTCAAATGTATTGTGAGCCATGGTGATACAGTAGTAGTAGTAGTAGTAGTAGTAGTAGTATTAGGAGTAGTAGTACTAGTAACTGAGTATTTCATACACATTGGTACATGTTTGGTCATTTTAAAAGCATGAAATAGGATCAAAGGACTAATACCTCATGTGAATAAACCTCACCACATCATTTACAGTGCCTTGCGAAAGTATTCGGCCCCCTTGAACTCTGCGACCTTTTGCCACATTTCAGGCTTCAAACATAAAGATATAAAACTGTATTTTTTTGTGAAGAATCAACAACAAGTGGGACACAATCATGAAGTGGAACGAAATTTATTGGATATTTCAAACTTTTTTAACTTTTCAAAAACTGAAAAATTGGGCGTGCAAAATTATTCAGCCCCTTTACTTTCAGTGCAGCAAACTCTCTCCAGAAGTTCAGTGAGGATCTCTGAATGATCCAATGTTGACCTAAATGACTAATAATGATAAATACAATCCACCTGTGTGTAATCAAGTCTCCGTATAAATGCACCTGCACTGTGATAGTCTCAGAGGTCCGTTAAAAGCGCAGAGAGCATCATGAAGAACAAGGAACACACCAGGCAGGTATGTTATTCTATCATCTGAATGACAGAAATAATGAATCAATGATAATACATTTCAGTACATATTACAACCCAACAATACACAATACAAAACAGATAGATCTTATAAACAGCTACAGTAATTCTATCATTACAACATATTCTTTATTCAAGCTGTTACAGTGATACACACATGGTTAAATAGAATATATTTGTTGTATTTATCTGGTAAATAAAAATAACATACAAATCCTTCATGTACAAGGTGATATTATGTGTGTGTCCCTCACAGAAAAAACACATGAGAAATGTAACGTGAAATCACGTTTTCACATGTACAGTTCCATGTCATCACATGTTGCTTCACATGTTGTCACATGTTATCATATTAACTTCAAATATGATCACGTTATCACATTAACTTAACATGTGATCACATGAAAACATGTGTTTTTGGAATACTTCACTTGTAAAAATGAATGTGTTTTTTCTGTATTTGTGTGTTTGTCTGCATGTGTGTGCATTTGTGTATGTGTGTGTGCTTGCGTGCATCCAGCATGTATAACCCATGTTCCCAGATGGCTCCTGCTTCTCCTCTGGTGTGTCCCTCCATCTCCCTCAAGGACCTGTAACATATCACCACACAAAGTTATTTATCCCTCCATCTCCCTCAAGGACCTGTAACATATCACCACACAAAGATATTTATCCCTCCATCTCCCTCAAGGACCTGTAACATATCACCACACAAAGTTATTTATCCCTCCATCTCCCTTAAGGACCTGTAACATATCACCACACAAAGTTATTTATCCCTCCATCTCCCTCAAGGACCTGTAACATATCACCACACAAAGTTATTTATCCCTCCATCTCCCTCAAGGACCTGTAACATATCACCACACAAAGTTATTTATCCCTCCATCTCAAGGACCTGTAACATATCACCACACAAAGTTATTTATCCCTCCATCTCCCTCAAGGACCTGTAACAGATCACCACACAAAGTTATTTATCCCTCCATCTCCCTTACCTGTAACATATCACCACACAAAGTTATTTATCCCTCCATCTCCCTCAAGGACCTGTAACATATCACCACACAAAGTTATTTATCCCTCCATCTCCCTCAAGGACCTGTAACATATCACCACACAAAGTTATTTATCCCTCCATCTCTCTCAAGGACCTGTAACATATCACCACACAAAGTTATTTATCCCTCCATCTCCCTCAAGGACCTGTAACAGATCACCACACAAAGTTATTTATCCCTCCATCTCCCTCAAGGACCTGTAACAGATCACCACACAACATTTTTTTGTGCATGCAGTCAAACAAAGTCCTAAGACTAAAACAGAGATGTACTGTGAGTAGATACAGTATACTATGATCTGAGCATCAGTACCCGGATAAACCATGCATTAGAAACATGTTGTTTTACTACATACTCTGTTGTGTTAGTTTCATGTTCAAGCTTAAATAAAAACGTCAGTAAATTAAAGATCCATTGCACCCGTTTTCATCTCAATATCAAATCATTTCTGGGTAACAACTTTGGCGGAAGTCGTGACAGGAACTCTTTCTTGTTCTATTGGAAGGCCAAAACTCAAATCAGGTGACATTTAAAAGACATATCGGTGTTTTAAAAACAACTCTTAAACTCAAAGGGTATTATCATTAAGTAAAATGGTCTATTGCGTGAACACTACTTTTGAGGCACTGGAAGGGGTGTTGCTGCTCGAGACATGAAGAGATCTGGGACGAACACTATAGTTTTTAAACTTTAAACTTTTATATTTGAAGAGATTACGATTTGCATTTAGCAAAGAGACTGTTGCTTAATTTCTCTTACAAGTGTACAGAATGTTGTGTTAAATATTTATAGAATTGACCTGAATTAATCTCAATTCAAATTGTATTTGTCACATACACATGGTTAGCAGATGTTAATGCGGGTGTAGCGAAATGCTTGTGCTTCTAGTTCCGACAATGCAGTAATAACCAACAAGTAATCTAACTAACAATTCCCAAACTACTGCCTTATACACAGTGTAAGGGGATAAAGAATATGTACATAAGGATATATGAATGAGTGATGGTACAGAGCAGCATAGGCAAGATACAGTAGATGGTATCGAGTACAGTATATACATATGAGATGAGTATGTAAACAAAGTGGCTAGTGATACATGTATTACATAAAGATGCAGTAGATGATATAGAGTACAATATATAAGTATACATATGAGATGAATAATGTAGGGTATGTAAACATTATATTAGGTAGCATTGTTTAAAGTGGCTAGTGATATATTTAAATCATTTCCCATCAATTCCCATTATTAAAGTGGCTGGAGTTGAGTCAGTGTGTTGGCAGCAGCCACTCAATGTTAGTGGTGGCTGTTTAACAGTCTGATGGCCTTGAGATAGAAGCTGTTTTTCAGTCTCTCGGTCCCAGCTTTGATGCACCTGTACTGACCTCGCCTTCTGGATGATAGCGGGGTGAACAGGCAGTGGCTCGGGTGGTTGATGTCCTTGATGATCTTTATGGCCTTCCTGTAACATCGGGTGGTGTAGGTGTCCTGGAGGGCAGGTAGTTTGCCCCCGGTGATGCGTTGTGCAGACCTCACTACCCTCTGGAGAGCCTTATGGTTGAGGGCGGAGCAGTTGCCGTACCAGGAGGTGATACAGCCCGCCAGGATGCTCTCGATTGTGCATCTGTAGAAGTTTGTGAGTGCTTTTGGTGACAAGCCAAATTTCTTCAGCCTCCTGAGGTTGAAGAGGCGCTGCTGCGCCTTCTTCACGATGCCGTCTGTGTGAGTGGACCAATTCAGTTTGTCTGTGATGTGTATGCCGAGGAACTTAAAACTTACTACCCTCTCCACTACTGTTCCATCGATGTGGATAGGGGGGTGTTCCCTCTGCTGTTTCCTGAAGTCCATTATCTCCTTAGTTTTGTTGACGTTGAGTGTGAGGTTATTTTCCTGACACCACACTCCGAGGGCCCTCACCTCCTCCCTGTAGGCCGTCTCGTCGTTTTTGGTAATCAAGCCTACCACTGTTGTGTTGTCCGCAAACTTGATGATTGAGTTGGAGGCGTGCGTGGCCACGCAGTCGTGGGTGAACAGGGAGTACAGGAGAGGGCTCAGAACGCACCCTTGTGGGGCCCCCGTGTTGAGGATCAGCGGGGAGGAGATGTTGTTGCCTACCCTCACCACCTGGGGGCGGCCCGTCAGGAAGTCCAGTACCCAGTTGCACAGAGCGGGGTCAAGACCCAGGGTCTCGAGCTTGATGACGAGCTTGTAGGGTACTATGGTGTTGAATGCCGAGCTGTAGTCGATGAACAGCATTCTCACATAGGTATTCCTCTTGTCCAGGTGGGTTAGGGCAGTGTGCAGTGTGGTTGAGATTGCATCGTCTGTGGACCTATTTGGGCGGTAAGCAAATTGGAGTGGGTCTAGGGTGTCAGGTAGGGTGGAGGTGATATGGTCCTTGACTAGTCTCTCAAAGCACTTCATGATGACGGAAGTGAGTGCTACGGGGCGGTAGTCGTTTAGCTCAGTTACCTTAGCTTTCTTGGGAACAGGAACAATGGTGGCCCTCTTGAAGCATGTGGGAACAGCAGACTGGTATAGGGATTGATTGAATATGTCCGTAAACACACCGGCCAGCTGGTCTGCGCATGCTCTGAGGGCGCGGCTGGGGATGCCGTCTGGGCCTGCAGCCTTGCGAGGGTTAACGCGTTTAAATGTCTTACTCACCTCGGCTGCAGTGAAGGAGAGACCGCATGTTTTCGTTGCAGGCCGTGTCAGTGGCACTGTATTGTCCTCAAAGCGGGCAAAAAAGTTATTTAGTCCTTGACTAGTCTCTCAAAGCACTTCATAATGACGGAAGTGAGTGCTAGTCCGTGATTGACTGTAGACCCTGCCACATGCCTTTTGTGTCTGAGCCGTTGAATTGAGATTCTACTTTGTCTCTGTACTGACGCTTAGCTTGTTTGATAGCCTTGCGGAGGGAATAGCTGCACTGTTTGTATTCGGTCATGTTACCAGTCACCTTGCCCTGATTAAAAGCAGTGGTTCGCGCTTTCAGTTTCACGCGAATGCTGCCATCAATCCACGGTTTCTGGTTAGGGAATGTTTTAATCATTGCTATGGGAATGACATCTTCAACGCACGTTCTAATGAACTCGCACACCGAATCAGCGTATTCGTCAATATTGTTATCTGACGCAATACGAAACATATCCCAGTACACGTGATGGAAGCAGTCTTGGAGTGTGGAGTCAGCTTGGTCTGACCAGCATTGGACAGACCTCAGCGTGGGAGCCTCTTGTTTGAGTTTCTGTCTGTAGGCAGGGATCAACAATATGGAGTCGTGGTCAGCTTTTCGGAAAGGGGGGCGGGGCAGGGCCTTATATGTGTCGCGGAAGTCAGAGTTACAATGATCCAAGGTTTTTCCACCCCTGGTTGCGCAATCGATATGCTGATAAAAGTTAGGGAGTCTTGTTTTCAGATTAGCCTTGTTAAAATCCCCAGCTACAATGAATGCAGCCTCCGGATAAATGGATTCCAGTTTGCAAAGAGTCAAATAAAGTTCGTTCAGAGCCATCGATGTGTCTGCTTGGGGGGGGATATATACGGCTGTGATTATAATCGAAGAGAATTCTCTTGGTAGATAATGCGGTCTACATTTGATTGTGAGGAATTCTAAGTCAGGTGAACAGAAGGATTTGAGTTCCTGTATGTTTCTTTCATCACACCATGTCTCGTCAGCCATAAGGCATACGCCCCCGCCCCTCCTCTTACCAGAAAGATGTTTGTTCCTGTCGGCGCGATGCGTGGAGAAACCCGCTGGCTGCACCGCCTCCGATAGCGTCTCTCCAGTGAGCCATGTTTATGTGAAGCAAAGAACGTTAGTCTCTGATGTCCCTCTGGAATGCTACCCTTGCTCGGATTTCATCAACCTTGTTGTCAAGAGACTGGACATTGGCAAGAAGAATGCTAGGGAGTGGTGCACGGTGTGCCCGTCTCCGGAGTCTGACCAGAAGACCGCCTCGTTTCCCTCTTTTTCGGAGTCATTTTTTTTGGTCGCTGCATGGGATCCATTCCGTTGTCCTGTTTGAAAGGCAGAACACAGGATCTGCGTCGCGAAAAACATATTCTTGGTCGTACTGATGGTGAGTTGACGCTGATCTTATATTCAGTAGTTCTTCTCGACTGTATGTAATGAAACCTAAGATGACCTGGGGTACTAATGTAAGAAATAACACGTAAAAAAACAAAAAACTGCATAGTTTCCTAGGAACCCGAAGCGAGGCGGCCATCTCTGTCGGCGCCGCCGTGTGGAGAATTTCAGCATGGTAGCTTACCTTATCGGATCTGGAGCGGTTTTGCTGCTTGCTAGGTTGAACAGTGACAGTGACTGAGTTTTAAGAGTACACTCTCTGTACCCGGGGGTTATCTTTTTATTCCTATATTATAATTGTGTGGTATCTGTGTAACTGCTAACGTTTTATTGATAATATATTGACATTAAAATGCATTCTGTGTGCGTTTGTATTTTCTTTGAGTCATTAATTTTGTTGCATCGGAGAACATTCTGGAAACAGTAATATAAGCCTTTATTTATCTATTAGTAATATCCCTATCCTCTTGTTTTTCCTCTAGCAAGCAGTGGTGCAAAAAGGACCCAATTGTCAGAATTGAGTAAAAGTATAGATACCTTAATAGAAAGTTACTCAAGTGAAAGTCACCAAGTAATGTACATCTTGAGTAAAAGTCTAAAAGTATTGTCTCATTCGTATGGAGACCAAGGCGTAGCGTGGAATGCGTACAATCTATTTATTAAAAGAATGAACACCGAACAAACTAACAAAAACGTGAATCTATACAATATAGAGCTGACAGGCAACTACACAGTCAAGATCCCTCACCAGAAAGTGGGAAAAAGGGCTACCTAAATATGATCCCCAAACAGAGACAACGATAAACAGCTGTCTTTGATTGGGAAACACGTCAGGCCAACATAGACATACAAAACCCCTAGACCTACAAAACCATAGACATACAAAAAAAAACTAGACATACAAAACCCCCTAGACATACAAAACCCTCTAGACATACAAAACCCCCTAGACATACAAAAAACTAGAGTACCCACCCTAGTCACACCCTGACCTAACCAAAATATATAGAAAAACAGAGATATCTAAGGTCAAGGCGTGACAAGTATTTAGTTCTAAACATACTAAAGTATCAAAAGTAAATGTAATTGCTAAAATATCGTTAAATATCAAAAGGAAAAGGAAAATTATAAATCTTTTCAAATCCCATATAATAAGCAAACCAGATGGCACCATTTTATTGTTTTGAAAATGTACGATTAGTCAGGGCACACTAAAGCTCAGACATAATTTACAAACAATGCATTTGTGTTTAGTGAGTCCGCCATATCAGAGGCAGTAGGGATGACCACGTGTTCTCTTGATAAGTGTGTGAATTGGACCATTATCCTATCCTGCTAAGTACTTTTGGGTGTCAAAGAAAATATATGGAGTAAAAAGTACATTATTTTCTTTAGAAATGTAAAAGTAAAAGTAGTCAAAAATATGAATATTAAAGTAAAGATAACCAAAGTGTTAAGTAGTAGAAATCATTTGTACTGAATGTTAGAGGAAATTATGGTTGAAATGACTTATGTATACATTCCAATCAGAACTGACTAGTCCAAATGCTATAATGTACTGTACATATGAATTTTCTCTCTTGCTCTCATTCCCAATTGTATATAATGTAGTCAGGAGTTTAGTAACAATGAAGGTCTGTTCCTTAGTTCATTCAGTTGTACAAATCTCCAGGTGGCGGGAACGGCCCATCTCCAGATTGTCTAGAATGTTGATTTATACTGACTGGCCTTGACTTCATGCTGATAACGAGAAGGCTCGAGAGCTAGAGGGCCCCTCTACTTGTGAAATAGATAGAACGTTTAGAAAACGCTGACGTCATTTTCAGTTTATAACCTGTGGAAATATGTGTATGTGGCAGTACTCACTTGAATTAAACGCTGTTACCTTTGGCTTTTAAGACTGGTCTCAATCTACTTCATGCATAATTAATGAACTTACACCTCATTAATGGATTAGAACGAGTGCGAATCTGTTTTGGCTGTAAAACATACAGGAATTTAGAAATTCCACTAACACTGAAGTACTTTACACCCTGTTGGGGGTCCTGGTTGGTGCTCTGGGTCTGGGGGTGCCTAGAGGGAGAGAGATACTCATGAAGAACTAAGACGATATGTAACTAAATTAACATAGTTGAGAGACAGGTGCACTTACTTCGGGGCGGCAGGGTAGCCTAGTGGTTAGAGCGTTGGACTAGTAACCGAAAGTTTGCAAGTTTGAATCCCCGAGCTGACAAGGTACAAATCTGTCATTCTGCCCCTGAACAGGCAGTTAACCCTCTGTTCCTAGGCTGTCATTGAAAATAAGAATTTGTTCTTAACCGACTTGCCTAGTAAGATAAAATTACAAGAATATTCTGTGAAACAGGAACCTGTAACAAGAAATGCATACTATTGTATAGGGTCATTTATGTTTTAAACTATTGTACTTAGAAATGTTTCTAACTAAACATGAACTAAAAGGTTAAATGATTATAAAAACACCAAAGGTGAGATTTTTGTTGTTATCGACACAGCCGGACGAGGAGAATGACCAGTAGAACACCAGCAACAGCCAGACCCACAACCACTCCTACTAGGACTGATGTAGAGGATCCAGGAGCTACGACTGGAGAGAGAACAGTAAAACACCATCAGACTCTGAACAAAAATATTAACTCAACGTGCAACAATTTCTATGATTTTACTGAGTTACAGTTCAAATAAGGAAATCAGTCAATTGAAAAAATTATATGGATTTCACATGACTGGGGAGGGGAGTAGCTATGGGTTGGAGTAACTCCCCAGTTGGAGCCAGACCCACATACTGGAGAGCCAGGCACAGTCAATCAGAATGACTTTTCCCCCGAAAAGTGCTTTATTACAGACAGAAATACTCCTCAGCACCCCCCCTCACCCCTCAGATGATCTGCAGGTGAAGATGTCAGATGTGGAGATCCTGGGCTGGAGTATAGACCGGCCTATATCTTTTGATAATTTAGTTGAGAGATTATATTTTCTATGGGGAGTACAAATCCAAACGTATGTTAACATCAACACTAAAATCACTATCACACGGATGATGAAAAGGTAACTTGTGATCAGAATAGTTCTTTCACCTCTTACTGTCATCCAGCTCTCTGGTGATTCTCCCTTGTCAGGGTATTTGCATGTGTAGAATCCTTCATCTGACTTGGATACTGTAGGGATGGTCATCTCTCCTGTGGTCTCATTCTTGATGAGTCTTCCATCTTTGTAGAAATCAGCCTTGATGTTTGAGCTGGTTGTCCAGTATTTGCAGCGCAGAGACAGAGTCTCCTTCAGTCAGGGGATGAACAGGGCTCTCCAGGATCATATCACCATCTGTGTAACATAATATATAAATAATACTGTAAATCTGCATACTGTAGTCATAACACTCAAAATATTATGATCTTGTATTTTATAAGAGATGCAATTCAGTTACAGAATTGAACATACTTTCATACATTGAAATGTTGTTGTTTTGTGTGTGAATGTCATACAATAGACATACCAGCCACTGATGTTGACAGCATTACTGTACTCTCCTGATCCAGACTCACACCAGTACACTCCACTATACCATGTGTCTGAGTAACTGATGGTACATGTAGACCCTGTTATTGATCCCCAGTTAGAGACACACCCTGACTCTACTCCTCTGTCTGTGTATCTCTTCAGTCTCAATCTGGTAGAGTTCACCTTCTCCTCACAGCTCAGTGAGAGAGACGTTGATCTAAAGTGTTGAGTTGTGTTGGGACTTATTCTGAGAGACACTGAAGGCTGCAGATCTGAAACAATGCAAGATAGTCAAATCTTTAGTTATATAGACACGAGGGTGACTTAAATATGATTCACAGAAGTTTCAATGCAGTAATTTACCTCCTGACCAGAGAAACTGAGGTACTCAGTACTCAGGACAGGTTGAGGTTTCTGTTTTTAGGCCAGAGAGAGTCAGTTTTCAAACTTTCAGTCTTAGCAACCCATGGAGATGTTTGCATGATTAGATAGACTTACCAGACAGTCAGTTGTACAGCATCACTGATCTTGGAGAACTTGTCTCCCTTTACACCCTCACAGGTATATGAACCACTGTTAGACCAGTAGACAGGACTGATTCTGTACTCAGGCTTTGTGTTAAAGGGGATCACTAACTGACTATTATTATACCATCTGTAGTTCCAGTCAGAGTCTCCTCCTCCCTGTATGTCACATCTCATAGTAACAGTCTCTCTAATGAATATCTGGGTCCAGTTGGGTTGGAGGGTCAGAACAGCAACAGGCCTCTCTGCATAGACACAACACAGACAACTAACTGAACAAACTATTTAAATATATTTATTAATCAATTGTTCTACTCATGAATATAGCTTCAAGTTACCTACAGTTGTTGGGATACAGTCAGCAGACAACATATTATACCCTACTTTCTATCAATGTAAAATAGCATCTTATTTATCATAAAACTGTTTTAGACTCACCAGTAACATGTATCTGGACTGGTTCACTGTACAGGGTGTAGTAGACTGGGTCTCCTCTCCCAGCTCTGCACCAGTACTGTCCTCCATCAGAGACCCTGACCCAGCTGAGTGCGTAGGCGTATCCAGAGGTTGTGGTTTCTGGTGTAGAGTCTAGTCTGTGTCTGTACCAGTAAAACTTCCATCCAGGAGACTCTGCAGTACAGCTCAGTGTCACTCTGTCTCCTGTGAATATGTTCTCTTTGTCTGAAGTCAGTGATGTCGACGGCTGATAATCTGTTGGTATTTCAATAGGTTTGAGTGGAAAGATCCACTTTACTGACACAAACTACAACAGCAGCAGCAACAACAACAGCAGCAACAAAGTAACTCACCATTCACAGTGAGGGTAATAACATTACTTGGTTGTGAAGATGTGGGTCTGGATCTTCTCTCTCCCTGACACCAGTAGAGACCCTGGTCAGACTCAGCAGCTCTACTGATGGTGAGAGTATCTCCTGTTATAGTGTGTCTGAAAGACTGGGATACTACATTATCATTCCTGTATTTGTACCACTGATAGTTCCAGATACTGTCAGATTCAGAGTAACTGTCTCTCCAGGGTACACAGGGTTTGGCTCTACACTCAGTTCAGCTTTGGGCAGGGCTATGAGAAAAGAGTATCAAATTAATCTGATTATTTGAACATTATTTGATATACATCATGTGTATACATTTCCAACGATTTAGCTGTAGGGGAGTATTGATAGTACATTTTAGGTGTACATACAGTTGCAGCCAAATATATTGGCACCCTTGCACTTTTCTTAAATAATTCCCTATATCTTCTAAAATAAGTTGATATTTACTGTCAGTATAGCGGGGCAGGGCTGAGAAAACAGATTTGCAGATTAGTTACATGCTATACATGACCAAAACTGGATACGAGTAGCTATTTCAAATGACTCTTTAAAGAGAAGTTCTCTCAGAATGTTCAGTTAGTGAACTTTGTTTTATTTTTCCAGGTAAGTTGACTGAGAACACCTTCTCATTTGTGGCAACGACCTGGGGAATAGTTACAGGGGAAAGGGGGATGAGCCAATTGTAAACTGGGGATTATTAGGTGACCGTGACGGTTTGAAGGCCAGATTGGGAATTTAGCCAGGACAACAGGGTTAACACCCCTACTCTTATGATAAGTGCCATGGGATCTTTAATGACCTCAGAGAGTCAGGACACCCGTTTAATGTCCCATCCAAAATACAGCACCCTACACAGGGCAGGGTCCCCAATCAATTTTAGACCAGAGGAAAGAATGCCTCCTACTGGCCCTCCAACACCACTTCCAGCAGCATCTGGTCTCCCATCCAGGGAGTGACCAGGAGCAACCTTGCTTAGCTTCAGATGCAAGGCAGCAGTGGTATGCAGGGTGGTATGCTGCTGGCCATGTGAACCATGTGTGTGGTTGTGTATGGTTAATGATGAAATGCAGCAAAATACATTCAGATGATTTACTCGCCTTGATTGTGTCCACAGATGAATAACGCACTCAGCACTGACACACTTAGATAAGAGTGTGTGTGAGAGAGAGGGAGACAGACAGACGTAGAGGGAGAATGAGAGATAGAGAGGAATACAAAGAGAAATAGAGAGTGAGAAAGAGAGAGAGTTAAAGAGAGTGAAAAAAGAGAACTGACTAAATTACATTGACAGACTGAGAACAGGCATTGAGCTAGAAGTCGTATTGAATCTAAAAATATATTTGGTAAAAATTACACAATGTATATAGATTTCTAATGTTTCTCAGGCTCATTCAAAAACCGAATTAGAAGCTGCAACTCCATTCCTCTGTAAACACAGTGTAACCAAACAAAGTCATCATCTGATGCCATATGTATTGTGTATGGTTGACATACTTCATATTCCATAAATGAAACAATTTCTTGCCCAATAAATGAACTGAGTTCCATTCTGAGCCACTGGAAAGTGACTGAAGACACCAGCGTTTCCTCCGGACCGGAACCCTACAGTTCCTGTTGCTGTGAATCAAATTGAGCCTTATCAGAATTAGAAAGTTACAGATCTCGTTCAGGAGCTATTTAGAAGTTAACTGTGTGTGAAGGTTCTTGCATTAAATGTCAGGTCTGTCAACTGTTCAAATGAATAACCCAGGAAATGAGTGATCAGAGTGATAGATTAAATGTAAACAAGAAATGAATATGACAAGTGAACTACAGTATACTGTATGGTAAAATGACATTGTCCTTCTCTCTGAAAAGCAAGGAAAGCCCCACACACCTTTTCATGTATAGGCCTACTCATCTGCTCAACATCTAGGTTTTTACAGGTTGACATCTACAACCATTTCTCTATTTGTCTCTCTGAACACAGTAGAACAAGACAGCTTCACACACTCACCACTCTCATTCACAAACCCTCTGGGAGTGCCATCAGATGAAGATCATCAAAGGTAAGTGATTCATTTTAACGCAATATCTGACTTTTGTGACACCTCTCCTTGGTTGGAAAATGGCTGTATGGTTTTCTGTGGCTGGGCGCTAACCTTACATAATCGCATGGTGTGCTTTCGCCGTAAAGCCTTTTTGAAATTGTAAACTGTCTGGATTAACAAGAAGTTTATCTTTAAAATGGTGTATATAACTTGTATGTTTGAGGAATTTTAATTATGAGATTTCTGTTGTTTGAATTTGTCCCTGCAATTTCACTGGCTGTTGGCGAGGTGGGACGCTCACGTCCCGAACGATCCCAGAGAGGTTAAGGAGCCTTTTGGTCCTAGAGTTGGCACTCCGGTACCGCTTGCCATGCGGGAGCAGAGAAAACAGTCTATGACTTGGGTGACTGAAGTCTGACAATTTTACAGGCATTCCTCTGACACCACCTATTATATAGGTCCTGGATAGCAGGACCTTTCAATCTCCTCAGGGGGGAAAAGGCTTTGTCATGCCCTCTTCAATACTGTCTTGGTGTGTTTGGACCATGACACATCGTTGGTGATGTAGACACCAAGGAACTCGACCCGCTCTACTACTGCCCCGTCGATGTTAATGGGGGCCTGTTTGGCCTGCCATTTCCTGTGGTACACGATCAGCTCCTTTGTCTTGCTCACATTGAGGGAGAGGTTGTTGTCCTGGCACCACACTGACAGGTCTCTGACCTCCTGCCTATAGGCTGTCTCATCGTTGTCTGTGATCAGTTGTTGTGTCGTCAGCAAACTTAATGATGGTGTTGGAGTCGAGTTGGCCACGTAGTCGTGGGTGAACAGGGAGAATAGGAGGGGACTAAGTACACACCCGAGGGGCCCGTGTTGAGAATCAGCGAAGCAGACTTGTTGTTGCCAACCCTTACAGCCTGGGGGTGGCCCGTCAGGAAGTCCAGGATCCAGTTGCAGAGGGAGGTGTTTAGTCCCAGGGTCCTTAGCTTAGTGATGAGTTTTGTGGGCACCATGGTGTTGAACACTGAGCTGTAGTCGATAAACAGCATTCTCACATAGGTGTTTATTTTGTCCAGGGGGTAAAGGGCAGTGTGGATTGCGACTGAGATTTCATCATCTGTGGATCTGTTGGGGCAGTATGCGAATTGGAGTGGGTCTAAGGTATCTGGGAGGATGCTGTTGATTTTTAATATAATCAAAACTGAACACTAAACAAAATAACAAAATAACAACTAGGAAGAAGGAACAAACGAAACAGTCTTGTCTAGTGAATACCACAAAAGCAGAAAATAAATACCCACGAAACACAGGTGGAAAAAGGCTACCTAAGTATGATTCTCAATCAGAGACAACTAACGACACCTGCCATACCAGAACCATACCAGGCCAAGCTCAAAAACCAACATAGAAACACAAACAGACTGACCATACAAAACAAAGACAAAACAAAGGAACTCACGCCCCCCACCAAAGGTAAGACTCCGGCCGCAAAACCTGAAAGACAAGAGATTGTCCGGATGGCAGCTCTGGAGTGAACTTCACCAGTTTTTCTCCGCTTAATCAGCCTCCGTGGCCTCTTAAAAACGACAACCCTTGCCGCCGACCTCGGACTGGGGACCCAAGCCCCGGGTCCCGAATGGACAGGAGATTCCGGCAGCTCTGGAGTGAAGGGCGATTCTGGCAGCTCCTGGCAGACTGGCGGCTCCGGCGGCTCAGGACAGACGGGGAGACTCCGGCGGCTCAGCACAGACGGGGAGACTCCGGCGGCTCAGCACAGACGGGGAGACTCACGAAACACAGGTGGAAAAAGGCTACCTAAGTATGATTCTCAATCAGAGACAACTAACGACACCTGCCTCTGATTGAGAACCATACCAGGCCAAACTCAAAAACCAACATAGAAACACAAACATTGACTGCCCACCCCAACTCACGCCCTGACCATACTAAAACAAAGAAAAAACAAAGGAACTAAGGTCAGAACGTGACACCCACAAAATAAGAACAAGTGATATTTGATATTCAATACTAGTCTGCAGATAGGAATTCGGCATCATTGAACGTGAAGAACGAAAACCGCCGAAACATCCATTCTACAACAACATGAATGAATGTCACTCTGAACTATTCCCTCTAACCACGACAGACAGAGAGAGAGAGAGAGAGACGGAAACTCTCGAACAGAAACTAACTTTTCAGCAGAGATCCCGACGACACCCTGAGCGTAAATATACATATTGATTGCAATTGTTCCCGAATGAGGGAGCGTTCATGTGCCAAGGATTAGCATTTCAATTGTTATAATTATCAACTGTGTGTTGTCTTCTCAGTCGACCCCCACTTCCCTTTTGTATAACAAGCCGCGATGCCGGTTTAGCCCACTAGGGAACATTCCCCTATCAGTTCTTGTAACCACATTTACTTTGTTTGTTTATGCATTTCTGTGAATTACTTAGTTAGTAAATAAATGATTTAAGACAATTGATGTATGGATGACTCAGTGAAGACTGGGTTCGTGCAGATAACAAACAATTTACGGCATTTGGAATGAGACTAACATGAGGTAAAGTAAATAATTAATTAATTCAAAGACTAATTGATCAGATAAAAATATCTATTAGGAAATTATAACTTTGTAATCTGAATGTTTTCCTTGGTGCCCCGACTTCCTAGTCAATTACAGTTACATGATTAATCTGTTTAATCGCGTAATAATAATTACAGAGAATCTTTGATAAAAACGAAGTCCTCAATTTAATGATAGTAAAGACACAACACCTGCATGCTTGCCTACCTGTGTATGACCATTGTCTGCCTGTGACCACGATTCCTGCCTTCTGCAAAGGCAAAATAAACACCTGCCGCCCTCTGCGCATGAATCTACACCTTATTCTCCCTGAGTATTCATTACAGAATCCACAAGAACAAATAGGAATAGGTGACAGGCAGCAGAGAGCAGTGGTGGAAAAAGTATCCAATTGTCATACTTGTGTAAAAGTAAAGATACCTTAATAGAATATGACTCAAGTGAAAGTCACCCAGTAAAATCCTACTTGAGTAGAAGTATAAAAGTAATTGCAAAAATATACTAAAGTATAAATCATTTCAAATTCCTTATATTAAGCAAACCAGACTGCACAATTACATTTTATTTTATTTTAGTTACAGATAGCCAGGGGCACACTCAGACATAATTTACAAACAAAGCATTTGTGTTTAGTGAGTCTGCCAGATCAGATGCAGTAGAAAGTACATTATTTTCTTTAGGAATGTAGTGAAGGAAAATAAAATTTGTCAAAAATATAAATAGTACCCAATAAAACTACTTAAGTTGTACTTTAAAGTATTTTTACTTAAGTACTTTATACCACTGGCAGAGATCTTGTTAAAGAACAATACAGTCATCTAGATTAGCATCATTAATTGTTATTGTTTTCATTAAAAACAGTTATTTAAATAACGGAAAAACTCTGACATTCCATTTGTAGCTCAAGAAGCTCATCTATTGATCTTGTTAAAGAACAATACAGTCATCTAGATTAGCCTACAACACAACAATGCAATGAATAATTGCATTATTGTTTTCAAATTATTCCAAAATTCTACTCTAGGCTGTAAAATGTTATTTAAATAACGGTGCAAAAACTCTGATTAGGTAGGCTAGGTAGGCTAGTTGAGAACAAACAGAGTTGAGAACAGTCTGGCTGTATGCTTGTCATCCTTCTCCCATATTGTCCTATAATAATGTGGCTATATATGCTCCCGGCAGGAGCAGTTCTCATTTGCAACTGCAACCTGGCCAAGATAAAGCATAGAAATTTGACACATACAACAACACAGAGTTACACATGGAATAAACAAAACATACAGTCAATAATACATTAGAAAAATATGTCTATATACAAATCTGAGAAAATGAGGTGAGATAAGGAAGGTAAATGCAAAAAAAGGCCATGGTGGCGAGGTAAATACAATATAGCAAGTAAAACTCTGGAATGGTAGATTTGCAGTGGAAGAATGTACAAAGTAGAATTAGAAATAATGGGGTGCAAAGGAGCAAAATAAATAAATAAATATAGTAGGGGAAGAGGTAGTTGTTTGGGCTAAATTATAGATAGGCTATGTACAGGTGCAGTAATCTGTGAGCTGCTCTGACAGCTGGTGCTTAAAGCTAGTGAGGGAGATAAGCGTTTCCAGCTTCAGAGATTTTTGCAGTTCGTTCCAGTCATTGGCAGCAGAGAACTGGAAGGAAAGACAACCAAAGGAGGAATTGGCTTTGGGGGTGACCAGTGAGATATACCTGCTGGAGCGTGTGCTACAAGTGGGTGCTGCTATGGTGACCAGTGAGCTGAGATAAGGCGGGGCTTTACCTAGCAGAGACTTGTGGATAACCTGTAGCCAGTGGGTTTGGCGACGAGTATGAAGCAAGGGCCAACCAATGAGAGCGTACAGGTCGCAATGGTGAGTAGTGTATGGGGCTTTAGTGACAAAACGGATGGCACTGTGATAGACTGCATCCAGTTTGTTGAGTAGAGTGTTGGAGGCTATTTTATAGATGACATCACCAAAGTCGAGGATCGGTAGGATGGTCAGTTTTACGAGGGTATGTTTGGCAGCATGAGTGAAGGATGCTTTGTTGCGAGATAGGAAGTCAATTCTAGATTTAATTTTGGATTGGAGATGCTTAATGTGATACCTAAATACCTAGGTATTTGTAGTTGTCCACATATTCTAAGTCAGAGCCGTACCGGGTAGTGATGCTGGATGGGCGAGCAGGTGCTGGCAGTGATCGGTTGAATAGCATGCATTTAGTTTTACTTGCATTTAAGAGGAGATGAGAGTTGTATGGCATTGAAGCTCATCTGGAGGTTAGTTAACACAGTGTCCAAAGAGGGGCCAGAGTATACAGAATGGTGTCGTCTGCGTAGAGGTGGATCAGAGAATCACCAGCAGCAAGAGCAACATCATTGATGTATACAGAGAAGAGAGTCTGCCCGAGGATTGAACCCTGTGGCACCTCCATAGAGACTGCCAGAGGTCCGGACAACAGGCCCTCCGATTTGACACACTGAACTCTATCCGAGAAGTAGTTGGTAAACCAGGCGAGGCAATCATTTGAGAAACCAAGGCTGTCGAGTCTGCCAATAAGAATGTGGTGATTGATAGTCGAAAGCCGTGGCCAGGTCGATGAATATGTGAAACAAGCCATTATGGATGAATTGCTACAAAGAAACCACTACTAAAGGACACCAATAAGAAGAAGAGACTTGCTTGGGCCAAGAAACATGAGCAATGGACATTAGACGGGTGGAAATCTGTACTTTGGTCCAAATCTGGTTTGCGCTTAGTTGGACTATCATTTGTTTTTCAACAGGACAATGATCCAAAACACACCTCCAGGCTGTGTAAGGACTATTTGACCAAGGAGAGTGATGGAGTGCTGCATCAGATGACCAGGCCTCCATAATCACCTTAACTCGACCCAGTTGAGATGGTTTGTGCAGAGTGAAGGAAAAGCAGCCAACAAGTGCTCAGCACATGTGGGAACTCCTTCAAGACTGTTAGAAAAGCATCCCTCATGAGTCTGGTTGAGAGAATGCCAAGAGCGTGCAAAGCTGTCATCAAGGCAAATGGTGGCTACTTTGAAGAATCTCAAATAAAAATTATAAATTGATTTGATGAATAGTTTATTGGTTACTCCATGACTCCATGTGTGTTATTTCATTTAATGTCTTCACTATTATTCCACAATGTAGAAAATAGTAACCCTCTGGGTTCTCTACTGTGTTTTAGGTCAGGGTGTGACGAAGGGGGTTATCTAGTATTTTGTATTTCTATGTTTGTTGGTGAGAATGGTTCCCAATTAGAGGCAGCTGTTTATCGTTGTCTCTAATTGGGGATCATATTTAAGTTGTCATTTGTTCACACCTGCTTTGTGGGATATTGTTTCAGTTAGCGTCTGTGTGCGCACTGTACTTCACGTTCGTTGTATGTTTGTTGGTTTCACTTTGAAATAAAGAATATGGAGCTTTACGCACACTGTGCCTTGGTTCGCTCCTTATAATATCCCACCAACACAGGACCAAGCAGTGTGTTATGGAGATAAAGGACTTTTGGACATGGGAGGAAATCCTAGGAGGATGCGAGACCCTTCCTTGGAGTGAATCGCTAAGGAAGATGGAAGGACAGCGACGACGCCGGGGTCCTTCCATGGCGATACCGGAGGGAGGTGTTGGCAAGGAGCAAGCTGCAGAGCAGGCGTGCTGAAGAGCGTGTCTTCAGTCCGGTGCCACCTGTGTCGGCTCCACTCACCAGGCCTCCAGTACGCCTCCCCAGCCGGTACGTCCTGTGCCGGCTCCCCGCACTCGCCCTGAAGAGCGTGTCTTCAGTCCGGTGCCGCCTGTGTCGGCTCCACGCACCAGGCCTCCATTGCACCTCCCCAGCCGGTACGTCCTGTGCCGGCTCCCCGCACTCGCCCTGAGGTGCGTGTCATCAGTCCGGTGCCACCTGTGCCAGCTCCACGCACCAGGCCTCCATTGCACCTCCCCAGCCGGTACGTCCTGTGCCGGCTCCCCGCACTCGCCCTGAGGTGCGTGTCATCAGTCCAGTGCCACCTGTGCCGGCTCCACGCACCAGGCCTCCATTGCGCCTCCCCAGCCCGGTACGTCCTGTGCCAGCTCCATTCTTTTTTTCATGACGACCTCATATCTGCACCCCACACATCTGTAAGGTCCCTCAGTCGTTGTCACGGGAATTTCATCATTCCTATATGTGTTCATTAACCAATTCAATTAAAATCACTCTTTCTGTTTCTAGAAATGTGTAAGATCCTCTTTGTGTAAGAGCCTCTTTGCTTACTTCAAACACACAACACATACAGTGCCTTGCGAAAGTATTCGGCCCCCTTGAAATTTGCGACCTTTTGCCACATTTCAGGCTTCAAACAAAGATACAAAACTGTATTTTTTTGTGAAGAATCAACAACAAGTGGTACACAATCATGAAGTGGAACGACATTTATTGGATATTTCAAACTTTTTTAACAAATCAAAAATGGAAAAATTGGGCGTGCAAAATTATTCAGCCCCTTTACTTTCAGTGCAGCAAACTCTCTCCAGAAGTTCAGTGAGGATCTCTGAATGATCCAATGTTGACCTAAATGACTAATGATGATAAATACAATCCACCTGTGTGTAATCAAGTCTCCGTATAAATGCACCTGCACTGTGATAGTCTCAGAGGTCCGTTAAAAGCGCAGAGAGCATCATGAAGAACAAGGAACACACCAGGCAGGTCCAAGATACTGTTGTGAATAAGTTTAAAGCTGGATTTGGATACAAAAGGATTTCCCAAGCTTTAAACATCCCAAGGAGCACTGTGCAAGCGATAATATTGAAATGGAAGGAGTATCAGACCACTGCAAATCTACCAAGACCTGGCCGTCCCTCTAAACTTTCAGCTCATACAAGGAGAAGACTGATCAGAGATGCAGCCAAGAGGCCCATGATCACTCTGGATGAACTGCAGAGATCTACAGCTGAGGTGGGAGACTCTGTCCATAGGACAACAATCAGTCGTATATTGCACAAATCTGGCCTTTATGGAAGAGTGGCAAGAAGAAAGCCATTTCTTAAAGATATTCATAAAATGTGTTGTTTAAAGTTTTCCACAAGCCACCTGGGAGACACACCAAACATGTGGAAGAAGGTGCTCTGGTCAGATGAAACCAAAATTGAACTTTTTGGCAACAATGCAAAATGTTATGTTTGGCGTAAAAGCAACACAGTTCATCACCCTGAACACACCATCCCTACTGTCAAACATGGTGGTGGCAGCATCATGGTTTGAGCCTGCTTTTCGTCAGCAGGGACAGGGAAGATGGTTAAAATTGATGGGAAGATGGATGGAGCCAAATACAGGACCATTCTGGAAGAAAACCTGATGGAGTCTGCAAAAGACCTGAGACTGGGACAGAGATTTGTCTTCCAACAAGACAATGATCCAAAACATAAAGCAAAATCTACAATGGAAAAATAAACATATCCAGGTGTTAGAATGGCCAAGTCAAAGTCCAGACCTGAATCCAATCGAGAATCTGTGGAAAGAACTGAAAACTGCTGTTCACAAATGCTCTCCATCCAACCTCACTGAGCTCGAGCTGTTTTGCAAGGAGGAATGGGAAAAAAATTCAGTCTCTCGATGTGCAAAACTGATAGAGACATACCCCAAGCGACTTAAAGCTGTAATCGCAGCAAAAGGTGGCGCTACTTAAGGGGGCTGAATAATTTTGCACGCCCAATTTTTCAGTTTTTGATTTGTTAAAAAAGTTTGAAATATCCAATAAATGTCGTTCCACTTCATGATTGTGTCCCACTTGTTGTTGATTCTTCACAAAAAAATACAGTTTTATATCTTTATGTTTGAAGCCTGAAATGTGGCAAAAGGTCGCAAAGTTCAAGGGGGCCGAATACTTTCGCAAGGCACTGTACCTCTCCAACTAAGTTGGAATGGTGTTTATGTTTAATTACTCCTTGTTCATGCTACATAATCTCTTATGAACTAACATTATTAATCAGATATTGTAAAACAGGGTAGAGTTTAATTAGTTATAGTTCTATTTAAATGTAGATATTGTTTAGTCATTATTCATAAAATTCAGTAAAATTCAGTAAAATTCAATAAAATCAGTCGTGCAGTGAATTTGAAACCCAGAATCATAAAGATATATATTTTTAACCTGTAAACTTATGTGAGAAGCTGATCCATCAAGTCAATTAAGGCATTCTAATGATGTCATCTATAATTTTCAAACATTCAGTAACTTTTTGATATTTTGCTGACAGTATAAAAGCAATATGAACTAGATGAGACAATGGCCTGTGGTTAAATGTTTATTTTATTCCAGGTCATCAGTTTGCATTGCGTTACTGTCATTCCTCCTGTAACATCAAAGACTAGCTAACATGATACTTGAAACGTATGCTGTCATTTAGTCACTATATGGGTTAAGAAAATGACAAACTGAAAAACAAGGGGGTGGGAGAGGGGGTTCTGTGGGCTTATTTTAAGATACTCTTCGAAGAGGTAAGGTTTCAGGTAGGACTCCACTGTCCTAGTTTCACCATTGGGGTGCCTGGACAGAGAAGAGCTTGGAATGGGCTGAGCAATGCTGTGTCCTGTCTCTGTCGCTTTTGGGAATCTGTCAGTTGCTATTTGCACAACAATAAAAAAATATATATAAGTGGTGGCCTCAAGGAAAAAAATGTCCTGTGTGGAGGCCTCAAGGTTAAAAATGGGCCAGAAATGCCAAGACAATTTCTGGTCCCAGTCTGCCCCTGGAGGTCAATTTCAGTCTGGTGTCCTATTATAAACACTGACATGGAAAGAAAAAGTGAAAGTTGAAAGCAGCTGTAAGAAATAGCCAGCGAGCAGACTTGGCTCACTTGCTAAGTCAGATTCATAACTCACTTCACAGCATAGTGATAGCAGCAGTTGACAGACAAGATGGGGAACAGCAAAACAACCCAATGCCAGAAGAAAGAGAAGCAGGAGAAAGAGAAATGTTATGACCCCGGAGACAAGACGCTCAAGTTTGTGAACAGAGATGACGACATTAGTAAGATTTTCATTAGTTTAAGACGTTAGACAATTGAAGAGTAAATTAAGCTAATAATTTGTTCTGCATGCTATGTTACCCTAATGACAACAGTGGCAAGAACTAAAGCGTTTACTTTAAAAATGTAATAGAAGCTTATAGGTTTACATATCAGATACATGTTGCATATGGGTCGTTCTTCAATTGCGGTAGCATTTGCGTCACTCGCCTTTGCAACCATGAAAAACCCTATAAAATGACAAATAACTACAAATGTTTTTGTTCATATTGAACGGCTTATCAATGACAAAATATTATAGACAATTTATACTGCAGCATTTAATGTTCTGATGGGTAAGCAAATTAGCCTGTCCCAGCAATGACTTAGTAGAGTTTTATGGTATTTATCTATTATTTTTAATGCTACAAAGTAAACAAGTATTTCATACCTTGTATATGTCAATTCAATCAATAAGGGGTATTACAACATTATACTGTTTCTACAAATATAATATGTCTTTAAGTTTGTCATAGGTGTTACCGCTTTGAAAATCCCTCATTACAAAGATTGAGCATTCCCCCCAGCGGAAAACTGTTATTGGAGGAGGGGTCTATATTTAAAACAATTATTAGCTATTCGTACCCATTTCGTATGTCATACATTTTAGGATTCGATTGGACATTTGGTGTGTCTAAATTCAAAGTGACAATTGACGATTTAAATGAAAGGAAATTACATTGTAAGCAAAATTATTCATCATATAACTTTAGTAAATCATTTTTCCTGGGTTATAACCTTAGATATGAGCATCTGCGACCTCCATTACAGAAAATGCTAATTTAAAGGGAATACCAGTAGGTAAAATTCAAAAGAGAAACATATTGTTTGTGCTGTGTTTCAGTTGGCGGGGTTATATATGAGTCTCTGAGGGCAGAGATGTCCTGTGGTCACGCTGTCACCCCAGAGTCATTGACCGGATGGTGCCTCAGCCTACTCGACAAGGTAGGCTACTTATGCAGCTAGGAACTCTGGAAGAAAACAAGCTCCGACTGGGAAAATTTGTTTTGAAAGGTCATCCAACTCGGAATTCCAAGCTGGGAACTCGGGCCTCTTTTTCGAACTCTGACTTTCTGACCTCAAAATCACTGGTCATTATTTTACCAGTTTATTCCCCCAGTTGTCTTCAGCTGTCTTCAGCCATAATTGTATGACAGTACAGGCATGTGCACAGATAGAGCACTGGGGATGCTGGAACACCTGCCCTTTTCGCCTAGGGGCATCAATTGAGTATAGCAGTCGCCATACTCCAGCTCAACACCAACAATTTAAAATAAAAATACTTAATATACAGTCAAAAGTTTGGACACCTACTCATTCAAGGGTTTTTCTTTATTATTACTTTTCTACATTGTAGAATAATAGTGAAGACATCAAAACTATGAAATAACACATGGAATCATTTAGTAACCAAAAATGTGATAAACAAATCAAAATATATTTTAGATTCTTCAAAGTAGCCACCCTTTCCCTTGATGACAGCTTTGCATACTCTTGGCATTCTCTCAACCAGCTTCATGAGGAACGCTTTTCCAACAGTCTTGAAGGAGTAGCCACATTTGCTGAGCACTTGCTGGCTGCATTTCCTTCACTCTGCGGTCCAACTCATCACAAACCATCTCAATTGGGTTGATCTCAGGTGATTGTGTAGGCCAGGTCAGATGATGAGGCACTCCACCACTCTCCTTGGTCAAATAGCCCTTATACAGCCTGGAGGTGTGTTTTGGGTCATTGTCCTGTTGCTTCAGAATGCTGTGGTACCCTTAATGGTTAAGTGTGCATTGAATTCTAAATAAATCACAGACCATGTCACCATCAAAGCACCCCTACACCATCACACCTCCTCCTCCATGCTTCACGGTGGGAACCATACATGCGGAGATCATCCGTTCACCTACAGTACATCTCATAAAGAAACGGCGGTTGGAACCAAATACCTAAAATTTGGACTCATCAGACCAAAGGACAGATTTCCACCGGTCTAATGTTCATTGCTTATGTTTCTTGGCCCAAGCAATTCTCCTTCTTATTGGTGTCCTTGAGTAGTGGTTTCTTTTTAGCAATTCGACCATGAAGGCCTGATTCACGCAGTCTCCTCTGAACAGTCAAAGTTGAGACGTCTGTTACTTGAACTCTGTGAATAATTTATTTGGGCTGCAATCTGAGGTGCAGTTAAGTCTAATGAACTTATCCTATGCAGCAGAGGTAACTCTGGGTCTTCCTTTCCTGTGGTGGACCTCATGAGAGCCAGTTTCATCATAGCGCTTGGTAGATGGAAGTCTTGAGGTTTTGCTCAGTTGAGGTAGAGTACCTTATGATCAGCTGTACACCACACTATCTACCAAGAGAGTTCCTATCTATATTATTCATAGCTGTCTATTTACCACCACAAACCAATGCTGGCTCTAAGACTGCACTCAACCAGCTGTATAAGGCCATAAGCAAACAAGAAAATGCTCATCCAGAATCGGTGCTCTTAGTGGCCGGGGACTTTAATGCAGGCAAACTGAAATCAGTTTTACATCATTTCCACAAGCATGTCACATGTGTAACCAAAGGGGAAAAAACTCCACACACAGAGATGCATACAAAGCTGTCCCTCATCCCCATTTGGCAAATCTGACCATAATTATATCCTCCTGATTCCTGCTTACAAGCAAAAACTAAAGCAGGAAGTGCCAGTGACTCACTCTATACGGAAGTGGTCAGATGACGCGGACGCTACGCTACAGTACTGGAATACATTCCGGGATTTATCCAATAGTATTGAGGAGTATACCACCTCAGTCATCGGCTTCATCAATAAATGCATCAACGACATCGTCCCAACAGTGACCGTACGTACATATCCCAACCAGAAACCATGGATTACAGGCAGCATCCGCGTTGAGCTGCTGCTTTCAAGCAGCGGGACTCTAATCCGGATGCTTATAAGAAATCCCGCTACGCCTTCAGACGAACCATCAAACAGGCAAAGTGTCAATACAGGATTAAGTTTGAGTCCTACTACACCGGCTCTGATGCTCGTCCAATGTGGCATGGCATGAAAACTTATACAGACTACAAAGGGAAACCAAGCGCGAGCCTACCAGATGAGCTAAATGCCTTTTGTGCTCGCTTCAACGCAAGCAACACTGAAGCATGCATGAGAGCACCAGCTGTTCCAGATGACTGTGTGATAACGCTCTCTGTAGCCGGTGTGAGCAAGACCTTTAAACAGGTCAGCATTCCCAAAGCTGAAGGGCCTGACGGATTACCAGGACGTGTACTCAAAGAATGCGTGGAGCAACTTCACTGACATTTTCAACCTCTCCCTGACCGAGTCTGTAATAATATGTTTCAAGCAGACCACCATAGTCCCTGTGCCCAAGAAAGTGAAGGTAACCTGCCTAAATGATTACTGCCCTGTAGCACTCACGTCGGTAGCTATGAAGTGCTTTGAAAGGCTGGTCATGGCTCACATTAACAGCATCATCCCGGATTCCCTAGACCCACTCCAATTCGCATACCGCCCCAACAAAAGGAACACCTATGTGAGAATGCTGTTCATTGACTACAGCTCAGCGTTCAACACCATAGTTCCCTCAAAGCTCATCGCTAAGCTAAGGACCCTAGGACTAAGCACTGTGCTCTGCAACTGGATCCTGGACTTCCTCACGATCCGCCGTGGTGGTAAGGGTAAGCAACAACACATCTGCCACGCTGATCCTCGACACTGGGGCCCCTCAGAGGTGCGTGCTTAGTCCCACGCCTGTACTCCGTGTTCACCCACAAATGCATGACCAAACACGACTCCAACACCATCATTACGTTTTCTGACGACATAACAGTGGTAGGCCTCATTACTGACAATGATGAGACAGCCTATAGAGAGGAGGTCAGAGACCTGGCAGTGTAGTACCAGGATAACAACCTAGACAGGATCAAGGGAAAGATGAAGGGAGCAAAGTACAGAGAGATCCTTGATGAAAACCTGCTCCAGACCGCTCAGGACCTCCGACTGGGGCAAAGGTTCACCTTCCAACAGGACAATGACCCTACGTACACAGCCAAGCCAATGCAGGGCTTCTCCATGCATCGCACCAACAGAGATAAACACCTCTCTGGGAAAAGGAAGGGCAGGGGTATATGATTCATGATTAACAACTCATGGTGTAATCATAACAACATACAGGAACTCAAGTCTTTCTGGTCACCCGACCTAGAATTCCTTACAATCAAATGCCGGCCATTTTACTTACCAAGAGAATTCTAGTCAGCTAGTCACAGCTGTGTACATTCCCCCTCAAGCAGACACAAAGATGGCCCTCAAGGAACTTCGCTGGACTCTATGTAAACTAGAAACCATATATCCTGAGGCTGCAATTATTGTAGCTCGGGATTTTAACAAAGCAAATTTGAGAACAAAGCTACCTTAACTCTATCAGCATATTGATTGCACTATGTGCAGGGCCAATACACTCAACCACTGCTACTCTAACTTCCGCGATGCATACAAAGCCCTCCCCCGCCCTCCCTTCGGCAAATCCGACCACAACGTCATCTTGCTCCTACCATCTAATAGGCAGAAAAGCAAACAGGATGTACCAGTGACGAGATCCATTCAACGCTGGTCTGACCAATCGGAAGCCACGCTTCGAGATTGTTTTGATCACGCGGACTGGAATATGTTCCGGTCAGCCTCAGAGAACAACATCGACCTATACGCTGACTCGGTGAGTGAGTTTATAAAGAAGTGCATTGGAGATGTTGTACCAACTGTGACTATTAAAATATACCTTAACCAGAAACCATGGATGGATGGCGGCATTCACGCAAAACTGAAAGAGCGAACCACCGCATTTAACCATGTAAAGAAGTGTGGGAATATGGCTGAATATAAACAGTGTAGTTATTCCCTCCGCAAGGCAATCAAACAAGCAAAATGGCGGTACAGGGACAAGGTGGAGTGACAATTCAACGGCTCAAGACACGAGACGTATGTGACAGGGCCTACAGGAAATCAGACTACAAAAAGAAAACCAGCCACATCCTCGACACCGACGCCACGCTTCCAGACAAACTAAACACCTTCTTTGCCCGCTTTGAGGATAATACAGTGCCACCGCCGCAGCCCGCTAACAAGGACTGCGCCCCCCCCCCCTTCTCCGTGGCCGACGTGAGTAAAACATTTAAACGTGTAAACCCTCGCAAGACTGCTGGCCCAGACCTCATCCCTAGCCGTGTCCTCAGAGCATGCGCAGACCAGCTGGCTGGTGTGTTTACAGACATATTCAATCACTCCTTATCCTCGTCTGTTGTCCCCACATGGTTAGCATTGTTCCTGTACCCAAGAAGATAACTGAACTAAATGACTACCACCCCGTAGGACTCACTTCTGTCATCATGAAGTGTTTTGGGAGACTAGTCAAGGATCATATCACCTCCACCTTACCGGCCACCCTGGACCCACTTCAGTTTGCATACCGCCCCAACAGGTCCACAGACAACTTTAATCGCCATCACACTGCACACTGCCCTATCCCATCTGCACAAATGGAATACCTACTGTATGTAAGAATGCTGTTCATTGACTACAGTTCAGCATTCAACACCATAGTACCCTCAAAGATCATCATCAAACTGGAGGCCCTGGGTCTCAACCCTGCCCTGTGCATTTGGGTCCTGGACTTCCTGACGGGCCGCCCCCAGGTGGTGAAGGTAGGGAACATCTCCACTTTGTTGACCCTCAACACTGGGGCCCCACAAGGATGCGGGCTCAGCCCCCTTCTATACTCCCTGTTCACCCACAACTGCGTGGCCATGCACGCCTCCAACTCAATCATCATGTTTGCAGATGACACAACAGTAGTGGGCTTGATTACCAACAATGACGAGACAGTCTACAGGGAGGAGGTGAGGGCACTCAGTGTGCTGTCAGGAAGGTAACCTCTCACACAATTTCAACAAAACAAAGAGATGATCGTGGACTACAGGAAACCGCAGAGGGAGCACCACCCTATCCACATCGAAGGGACAGCAGTTGAGAAGGTGGACATTTTTAAGTTCCTCGGTGTACACATCACAGACAAACTGAAATGGTCCACCCACACAGACAATGTGGTGAAGAAGGCGCAACAGTCCCTCTTCAACCTCAGGAGGCTGAAGAAATTTGGCTTGTCACCAAGAACCCTGACAAACTTTAACAGATGCACAATCGAGAGCATCCTGTCGGGCTGTGTCACAGCCTGGTACGGCAACTACACCGCCCTCAACCGCAAGGCTCTCCAGAGGGTGGTGCGGTCTGCACGACGCATCACCGGGGGCAAACCACCTGCCCTCCATGACACCCGATGTCACAGGAAGGCCAAAAAGATCATCAAGGACAACAACCTCCCGAGCCACTGTTCACACAGTTACCATCTAGAAGGCGAGGTCAGTACAGGTGCATCAAAGCTGGGAGTGAGAGACTGAAAAGCAGCTTCTATCTCAAGGCCATCAGACTGCTAAACAGCCATCACTAACTCAGAGAGACTGCTGCATATATTGAGACCCAATCACTGGCCACTTTAATAAATTGATAACTAGTCACTTTAAACAATGCCACTTTAAATAACACCACTTTAATAATGTTTACATTTCTTAAATTACTCTTATCACATTTATGTACTGTATTATATACAATCTACTGCATCTTGCCTATGCCGCTCGGCCATCGCTCATTCATATACTTATATGTATATATTCTCATTCACCCCTTTAGATTTTGTGTATTAGGTAGTTGTTGGGGAATAGATTACTTGTTAGATATTACTGCACTGTCGGATCTAGAAGCACAGGCATTTCGCTACACTCGCATTAACATCTGCTAACCATGTGCATGTGACCATTAACATTTGATTTGAGGGTCTGAATACTGACAGTACTAGTCAAAAGTCTACTCATTCCAGGGTTTTTCTTTTCTTTTTACTATTTTCTACATTAGAATAATAGTGAAGACATCAAAACTATGAAATAACACACATGGAATCATGTAGTAACCAAATAAAAACTATTTTAAAAAATAAATTCCTAATGAGTGGGGCGGCAGGTAGCCTAGTGGTTAAAGCATTGGACTAGATCGAATCCCCGAGCTGACAAGGTAAACATCTGTCGTTCTGCCCCTGGACAAGGCAGTTAACCCACTCTTCCTAGGCTGTCATTGAAAATAAGAATTTGTTCTTAACTGACTTGCCTAGTTAAACAAAGGTCAAGTTTAAAAAATGAGTGCATTGCTGCACTTGTTGCATGCACAAGCTACACACCAGGGGTGAGTTTGAAATTAATACTGCCTGTATTAGGTTACTTTGAAGTTGTCTTGTGGTCAGGGACAGAGAAGAGGGCAACTGCTATTTGACTGTTTGTCAGTAGCAGAACAAATTTAAATCAAGTAGCCTATAACTAGTTAGATTGTTTTGACAGCATAGCCTAGCTAACTAGCGGATTCATCTAGCCTACATAAGCGATGATCAGATTACATAGTCGGAACTAAGAAACTGAAATCTACAAATTGTTATACACATGCTTTTTTCATCCAGTTTGCAAGTCCGATATTTCAGTGTTTCCTAATTCCGATTATCTTGTGAACGTGGTAATAGCACTCTCCAGTAGTGGTTCCAGCAAACATACTTAATTAATTCCTTTCAATCTTTGGTTCTAGCTTGCTTAGCCTACAATGTGTGATGGGTGACTGTGTTTTTGCAGAAAAGTATGACCTAATAATGGAACATTTAGCAACAGGATCAGTTTAAATGTGTGAATTAATTTGTATTTGTGGGGGGGGGTTATTTAAAAAATCAACCATTAACCTTTTCAGAATACTCAATTGTTCTGAATTTCTGAAGCTTATTTAAAAAATCAACCATTAACCTTTTCAGAATAATCAATTGTTCTGAATTTCTGAAGCTTATAACTTGCCGTCAAGATCAAGAACAAAGCTATTTGAATTTGAGTATTTTGTATTTCTCACCGCTGACCACAAACTGTATTTTGTGATTCCAGAAAAAGTGCACATTCATTTGCCCTGCATCACGTGAAGATGGTGAAATGTGTGGTGCGGAGTGGTCTTACACAGAAGTGCGTAAACTGGCTCTTCTGACTCCTGAGGAGATGAAGAAATTTGAGGAGACAATGGCTGACTTGGTTTCAGCCCAGAACTCTTACAAATCGGTCAGTATTTTCTGAAATTGTTTTATGCATTCAACTATCCAGTCATTCAAACTATAACTTTTCAAAGAACTGTGTGTATGCAATGTTGCAGGACAGAATTAAGCCTATTTAGTATTCATTTGTACTTATTATCCTACACACCCCACCTCAAACAAGTGTCCAGGCTGCAACTCATATGTTGCAAGGACTGACCTCTCCAACCTGAGAGTCCACTGCACAGTGTGCTCAGCAGAAAAAGGCCAGCTGTACGAGTTCTGCTGGCAGTGCCTGCAGCAGTGGAAAGGTTCACAACAGAGTTCTGACCACTGTGACAACGATGACTGCATGACTGATCTGGAACTGCTGAAGACCTGCCCTACTGTCACATTTGCTGATGTCCAGGGGGTCACCGGCTGCCCATCCACACGTGCCTGTCCCACCTGTGGTGCATTGTTAGAACACGATAAGACTGGCTGTAAAAATATAGAATGCAAGAATTGCAATAAAGAGTTCTGTTTTGTTTGCCTTAAGCTCACAATTGAGTGCTTGAAGACCAGCAAATACTTCATAGGCTGCTCTGCTGGTGTGGCCCCCAGGCAGACTTCTATACCCTCATGGAGTGATAAATAAAGATTTTATCCAGGTGTACCACTGTCCTTCCTACGGGCACTTGAATTACTTACACTTATGCAAAACAGGCATAATAGCACAGAAATTGGCATGTATTAACACAAAAATATTATTGAAAATGTCAATGTATTGGTACCTAACTCAAATTGTGTATAAAGTCAATATGTACGTAGTAATACATGTGTAAGAATGTGTAATAATGTATTAGATTCTATAATGTTTCATGATTAACAATCCATATACTACTGATTATTATCTGATCTATTTCTGTTGTTTTATCTGTGCCTGAAACAAAAAGAAAAACGCAAATAGAAATAATAATAATTTCAAAAATGTAATCAATGGTCAACAGAAATGTTTGCCCCCTTAAAATAACCTGGATGTTTTAGAAAAAGTTTTATGAATGCGGTTGTTGTATGAGACATACATTTCTGATAATATTTCTATAATCATGTTATTGTCAACCCTAACCCTAGGTATTGTTCAAGGGGTCCTCTTCTAAATATGTTACCAGTATTGTGATATTGTTTCCTTTATAATGATTTCCCACTGGGTACAAGAACAATGAATCATCAAATAAATACACATATTTAATTATAGTTATATAATAATGATAATAATGATAGTATTAACAGAAATGATAGTAATAATAACACATTTAATTTGTATAGCGCTTTGCATGACTCAACACTTTTACATAAACCAGCCAAACAAGATCACATGATCCTTGGTGTCCACATCACCAACAAACTAACATGGTCCAAGCATACCAAGACAATTGTGAAGAGGGCACGATAAAACCTATTCCCCCATAGGAGACTGAAAATATTTGGGTGGGTCCTCAGATCCTCAAAACGTTCTACAGCTGCACCATAGAGACTGGTTGCATCACTGCCTGGTATGGCAACTGCTCAGCCTCCGACCACAAGGCAATACAGAGGGTAGTGCGAACGGCCCAGTACTTCACTGGGGCCAAGCTTCCTGCCATCCAGGACCTCTATACCAGGCGGTGTCAGAGGAAGGCCCTGAAATTGCCAAAGACTCCAGCCACCCTAGTCACAGACTGTTCTCTCTGCTACCACACGGCAAGTGGTACCAGAGCACCAAGTCTAGGTCCAAGTGTAACGGCGTTCGTCTGTTGAAGAAAGAGAGTCGGACCGAAATGCAGCGTGTAGGTTACTCATGACTTAAATGAAAGAATCGCGGTACATGAAATAACTGAAACTAACTACAAAAACAACAGAACGGAACGTGAAACTAATTACAGCCTATCTGGTGACTACAAAACAGAGACAGGAACAAACACCCACGAATTACAAAGTGAACTCAGGCTACCTAAATACGGTTCCCAATCCGAGAACCGCCTCAGGCAGCCAAGCCTAACTAGACACACCCCTAATCATACACAATCCCAATGCTAATAAAACCCCAATATGAACCCAACACATAAACCCATGTCACACCCTGGCCTGACCAAAATATATAACGAAAAACACAAATTACAATGACCAAGGCGTGACACCAAGAGTCTTCTAAACAGCTTCTACCCCCAAGCCATAAGACTCTTGAACATCTAGTCAAATGGCTACCCAGACTATTTTCAGTGCCCCCCCCCCACCCCCTCTTTACACCACTGCTACTCTCTGTTGTCATCTATGCATAGTCACTTTAATAACTCTACCTACATGTACATACTACCTAAACTAACTGGTGCCCCCGCACATTGACTCTGTATCGGTACCCCCCTGTATATAGTCTCGCTATTGTTATTTTACTGCTGCTATTGAATTACTTGTTACTTTAATCTCTTATTCTTATCCATACTTTTCTGAAACAGCATTGTTGGTTCGGGGCTCGTAAGTAAGAATTTCACTGTAATGCCTACACCTGTTGTATTCAGCGCATGTGACTAATAAAATTTGAATTGATTTGACATGATGAAACAATATCCAATTTGTCGTGCCTTCAGAAAGTATTCATACCCCTTGATTTATTTTACAATTTTTTGTTACAGACTGAATTCAGAAAGGATTCTTTTAAAATGCTCACCCATCCACACACAATACCCCATAATGACAAAGTGAAAACATGTTTTTACATTTTGTTTAATGTGTATTAACTTAAATATAGAAATGATGCATTTACACAAGCATTACATTACATTTACATTTAAGTCATTTAGCAGACGCTCTTATCCAGAGCGACTTACAAATTGGTGCATTCACCTTATGAAGCATTCACACATCTGAGGCAATACATGTTATAATCACCTTTGGCAGTGATTGCAGCTGTGAGTCCTTCTGAGTAAGTCTCTAATAGCTTTGCAAACCTGGATTGTACAATGTTTGCACATTATTCTTTAAAATAAATACTCATGTTCTGTCAAGTTGATTGTTGATCATTGTTAGACAGCCATTTTCAAGTCGAACTGTAACTAGGCCACTCAGGAACAGTCAATGTAATCTTGGTAAGCAACTCCAGTGTGTATTTGGCTTTGTGTTTTAGGGTATTGTCCCGCTGAAAGGTGCATATGTCCTGCAGTGTCTAATAGAAATAAGACTGAACCAGGTTTTCCTCTAGGATTTTGACTGTGCTTAGCTCTATTCCATATATTTTTAGCCTAAAACATTCTCTAGTCCTTGACGATGACAAGCATACCCATAACATGATCCAGCCACCAACATGCTTGAAAATATGACGAGTGGTACTCAGTGATGTGTTGGATTGCCCCAAACATGATGCTTTGTATTCAGGACATGAAGTTAATTTCTTTGCTACATTTTTTGCAGTTTTACTTTAGTGCATTATTGCAAACAGGATGCATGTTTTCTGCACAGGCATCCTTCGTTTAGGTTAGTATTGTGGAGTAACTATAATGTTGTTGATCCATCCTCAGTTCTCTCCTATCACAGCCATTAAACTCTAACTGTTTTAAAGTCAACATTGGCCTCATGGTCAAATGGTGGTTTCCTTCCTCTCCGGCAACTAAGACATTTGTATTTTTGTAGTGACTGGGTGTATTGATCAAAGGGATATTCAATGTCTGCTTTTTAAAATTGGTACGCATCTACCAATAGGTGCCCTTCTTTACGAGGCATTGGAAAACCTCCCTGGTCTTTGTGGTTGAATCTGTGTTTAAAATTCACTGATCAACTGAGGGACTTTACAGATAATTGTATGTGTGGGGTACAGAGATGAGGTAGTCATTTAAAAATCATGTTAAATATTGTTATTGCATATGAATTACATTGTTGTAATGGCCATCCTGGTTGTAGGTAACAATCCTTTGCGTGAACTACATTATTACTCATATTATTTGTTTATTGTGGAAATTAAGATACGCAAGATTTTTTTATATACACTACCGGTCGAAAGTGTTAAACAAATCAAACTCTATTCTATATTTTATATTTCTCAAATAGCCACCCTTTGCCTTGATGACAGCTCTGCACACTTTTGGCATTCTCTCAACCAGCTTCATGAGGTTGTCATCTGGAATGCAAAGGTGTGCCTTCTTAAAAGTTAATTTGTGTAATTTCTTTCCTTCTTAATGCATTTGAGCCAATCAGTTGTGATCTGGGGAAGGGTACCAAAAAAATTGTGCAGCATTGAAAGTCTCAAAGAACAAAGTGGCCTCCATCATTCTTAAACAGAAGAAATTTGGAACCACCAAGACTCTTTCTAAAGGTGGCCGCCCGGCCAACCTGAACAGTTGGGGGAGAGCCTTGGTCAGGGAGGCGACCAAGAACCCAATGGTCACTCTGACAGAGCTCTAGAGTTCCTCTGTGCGGATTGGAGAACCTTCCAGAAGGACAACATTCTCTGCAGCACTCCACCAATCAGGCCTTTATGGTAGAGTGGCCACTCCTCAGTAAAAGGCCCATGACAGCCCGCTTGGAGTTTGCCAAAAGGCACCTAAAGACTCCCAGACCATGAGAAACAAAATTCTCATCAAGAATGAACGCTTAGGCCTGAATGCCAAGCGTCACATCTGCAAAGCTGTCATCAAGGCAAATGGTGGCTATTTGAAGAATCTCAAATATAAAATATATTTTGATTTGTTTAACACTTTTTTGGTTATTACATGATTCCATATGGGTTATTTCATAGTGGTGATGTCTTTGCTATTATTCCACAATGTAGAAAATAGTAAATAGAAATAAAAACCCTTGAATGAGTATGTGTTCTAAAACCTTTTACCGGTAGTGTATATCTTCTTTTTTTTGCTAACAATGTGGAGCTCTAAGCTCTAGAATTGTAAGTCAGGCTTGTGGTTGTCTGAATGACCGGTCGTCACTGGTTTCAGTTAACATCTTTTGTTGGTGTCACTTCCTGTGTCTGGTGGTCTCCATGAGGACCTGCTGTCTGTCTAACTGGAACAGTGGCCTTACCAGATGGTTGGTCAGATACACTGAAAATAGCAGTCAGGGTCAGACAACCACAAGCCTGACATTCAATTCTAGAGTTTTGCTGTCAGCAATGTGGTTGAAACACTGAAATGTCCTAGCTTTTTTTCTATAATGCTAAAGAGGAAGTGATACACAGTACCAGTACTGACCAGCTCTTCAGAACTGCTGCAGAGGGGAGACATAAAGACATGTATAAGTTATTTTCATCAATATGAAATTAATTTCAATGTTATTAATTTAAAAGTCAACACATTTGATTTAACAATCAAGGATTGACACTTCAAATTACACATTGAGGAGCCCAAGAACTCTATTAGACTGAAAGGAGAGATGACCAAAGTAGATTGGTTGTATGGAATAGTTGACCATGAGGACAACATCCATTTACTGTAAAAAACAAACAATATCCTAGCCTGCTACGAAAAAGTCACTTCCGTCCGTAGCTGTACTCCCTCTAGTCAAAACCCTGTTTCAGGTAACATCTTGTGGTGACGTCACTTCGTCCGTCCGACTGACTGACTGACTGACTGACTGACTGACTGACTGACTGACTGACTGACCGACCACATAGACATAAACACATAGATACAGAACCCCCCTAACTGGAACAGTGGCCTTATCAACCATGCAGGAACACTGAAAATAGCAGTCAGAGTCAGACAACCACAAGTCTGACATTCAATTCTAGAGTGTTGCTGTCAGCACTGTGGTTGAAACGCTGTAATGTTGCAGTCCTAGCACTTTTTCTGTAATGCTAAAGACAAAATGATACACACTGTACCAGTACTGACCAGCTCTTCAGAACTGCTGCAGAACAGAGACATAAAGGCATTTATAAATTATGTTCTTCAAGATTAAATTGGTATATGTTATTAATTTAAAGGTCAACACATTTAAAAGCACTTTATTTCACACATTGAGGAGCCCAATAACTCTATTAGGCTGAAAGGAGAGCTGACCAAAGTAGGTTGGTTGTATGGAAGAGTTGACCATAATGACAACATCCATTTACTGTAAAAAAAAAAACAAGAATAATAATTATAAGCACACATGATATCTGGTGTATACATTTTTTTTATATAAAAAAGCATAATGCAAAGTTTTGTCAAAGTACAGCTCATTAGAAGAAAACATGTATAATCCTTATAATATTTTGTGAAATTCATATAAGTATATGTTATTCTATCATCTGATTGACAGAGATAGTACATCAATAGATTTACAACACAACAATTCAATGCACAATATAATGCAGATACAATTTCTGTAGTTGTAGATAAGATAATTCACCATGAAACCATTTACAATCAAATATATATATTGGGGTGTGTGTATGTGTGTGTGTGTTTTTTTGTTTGTGTGTATTTGCATGCGTCGGGTGCACACCCTTTCATAAAAAGTAATTTTGAACTCTGGGTCTCAGCTGATTGGATATGACAGTTGAACTAAGCTCATGAGGCAGTTGTGTTATATTCTTCAAGAATCATTGGGTGTATACAGTCACCCCTAAAATGATTTGAACCTTGGAGGCTAGAGCAGAGACAATGGCAAGATCTCAACTGCATACTCATCTCCTTCTCAAAAGCCATTGGTCAGAGGGAAGGCCCCTTTGGCTTTCTCATCCTATGATCTTTGAGGAGACAAGGAGAGAGGACGTGCCGACTATGCGATTGAGATCTTCCCTGTGAGTAAGTAGAGAATACCGCACAGTAGAGAATATCGCACATGAGCAGAAGCTTAGGGACCTTTGGCCCCCAGGAAGAAAAGTCGGATCGACAGCCACTCTGAAGATTTTTTAAAATCAGATGATAAAATGACAGGTAGTTTACATTGTGTGCGTTCCCGATGCCGCGCTCACAGCCCCTGGGCAAACATCTTGTAGCTCCCCTATTGATTATGTTTTTAGGAACAAGAACATTTTCCTACATAGGCTACAACAAAACAATGCAATGAAGAAGTTGACATATTATTTCTTACTCTGTTTTCAAAGCTCTAGTCCATAAAGCATGCCTTAGCAGCAAGTGTGAATATTGATATCCATTCTTGCGCCATGAATTTGAATTACGCTATCATTCAAATTGCCATAAGGTTAGATCAATATGTATTATAATATAATGAATTATGAGTAGCATATAGCTTTATTCAACTGTTGCTAGAATATAACATTTAAGTAGGCATTGTCCCCAAAATTGATTAAATTGGGATTTTGTGTCACTGGCCTACCTACACAAAATACCCCATGTCAAATAAATTATTTTTTTCTAGAAATGTTTGCAAATTAATAAATAAAAAAAATCTGAAATGTCTTGAGTCAATAAGTATTTTACACCTATATTATAGCAAGCCTAAATAAGTAGTAGAAATGTGCTTAATTCTTTAGAGTCTAAGATGTTGGGGAAGGAGGGGTGCTAAGCTGACCTCTGGAATTGTTTTAAGATGGTCATACTATGGACCATTTAGGTCACATATGTCAGAGTCAAGGCCCTCGGGCCACATCCGGCCCGCGATAAGGTTTTTTACGGCCCCTGGGATGATCTTGATTTATTATTAGAACCGGCCCGCAGACCGCAGCAAGCCGGCAGCCCGCAGATCTTTTACACGCACCAATACTACATTTCCCACAATGCAACGGTGACGCACCGAGCAGTAGGCTGCTTCATTTCAATATTTATTGGCACAGCAGTTGTCAGCATCACAGTAAAATTAACTTTCAGATACCCATCAAAAATGGCAAAACGGAAGGTGGACACTGAGAACCGGGGGTTTCAAACAAGGTGGGAGTCGGAGTATTTGTTCACGGAGGTAGCTGGAAAACCTGTGTGTCTTCTGTGTGGAGAAAGTGTGGCGGTACTGAAAGAGTATAATCTGAGACGACATTATGAAACGAAACACGCGGACAAAAACAAGAATATGGACATGGAACAAAGGCTACAAAAGGCAGAGGAATTAAAACGAGGCCTCAAATCTCGACAGGCTCTGTTCAAAAAAGCCAAATCACAAGGCCAGGCTGCTGTCAAGGCCAGTTTTATTTTGGCAGAAGAGATCGCTAAATCAGCCCGGCCATTTACGGAGGGGGATTTCATCAAAAAATGCATGATTAAAGTTTGTGACGAAGTTTGACCAGAAAAAAGGCAACTCTTTTTAAATGTGAGTCTGAGCAGAAACACCATTGCCGAGAGAGTAGACCAGTTGTCCATCAATCTAAAAGAGCAGCTTGTGAAAAAGGGAAAAGATTTCATTGCATATTCCTTGGCTGTGGATGAGAGCACCGACATTTCTGACATTGCCCAGTTGTCAATTTTCATCCGCGGAGTGGACTCCAGCCTAAGCATGACAGAGGAGTTTTTGGCTTTACGTCCTATGCATGGCACAACTACGGGGCATGATTTGTATGAAGAGGTGTCAAGATGTGTAAATGAGATGGAGCTGCCTTGGGAAAAACTCGTGGGTTTGACAACCGACGGAGCACCTGCGATGTGTGGACACAGGAGCGGACTGGTGGGGAAGATACGGGAAAAGATGCAAGAGGAAAACGCGACAGGTGAGCTGACAGCTTATCATTGTATCATACACCAGGAAGCGTTGTGCGGTAAAGCCTTGAAAATGGAGCATGTAATGAGCATCATCACGCGCACAGTTAACTTTATCAGAGCCAAAGGTTTGAATCACCGCCAGTTCAAGGCATTTCTGACGGAGTTAGAAACGGAGCATGGTGATTTGCCTTATCACACAGAGGTGCGATGGCTAAGCCAGAGAAAGGTGCTTCAAAGATGTTTCGAGCTTCGTGAGGAGATTTGTCTGTTCTTGGACAGCAAAGGGAAAGACACAACACAACTCCGAGACGAAATGTTTCTGTGTGAAATGGCTTTTCTGTGTGACATTACGAGTCATCTGAATGCAATGAACTTGCAGCTGCAGGGTCGGGATCGTGTCATCTCTGATATGTACAGTACAGTGAAGGCATTTAAAACCAAACTGACTCTGTGGGAGACGCAGATGCGGAAAGAAAATTTGAGCCACTTTCCCAGCTGCCAGACCATGAAAGAGAAGCTCTCTACCAGTGCGTTCCCGAGCGCACAGTTGGCTGATAAAATAGGTATGCTTGCCGCTGACTTTCGACGCCGATTTGCTGACTTTGAAGCACAAAAAAGCAGGTTGGAACTGCTCGGTAACCCATTTGCTGTTGACGTGGAAAGCTCACCACCAAACCTCCAAATGGAGTTGATTGACCTCCAATGCAATGATGCACTGAGGGCAAAATATGCGGCAGTGGGTGCTGCGGAGTTCGCCCGTTTCCTCCCCGACACAATGCCCCAGCTGCGCATCCAGGCTGCTCAAACGTTGTCTATGTTTGGCAGCACATACCTGTGTGAACAACTGTTTTCTTTGATGAACTTGAACAAAACATCACACAGAAGTCGACTTACTGCTGAACACCTCCACTCAATTCTGAGGATTTCCTCAGCTCAGAGCCTTACCCCGAACATTGATGAACTTGTGGAAAAGATGGGACACCACCAAGTATCACCCTCAACCTCAAACAAGTGAACATTACTGTGCAATCACATATTTAGAGTTTTTACTCAGTTCAAGTTTAAAAGTTAAAGTTTAATATTTGTTTTCACTGCATGTTACTTCTCCTTAAACAAAGTGTTGTTTTTGATTAATAGATTTTTGCACTTTATTTTATTGTATTTCAATCCAATTATATTTTAAAAATATTTCAGTTGAGTGGATGATAGAAAATTGCTATTATTGTTTTTTTCTTTGAAGTAAATTTAGCCCACTTTTGCTAAAATAGAAAATATAGGCTACTGATGGTGCCTTGAATACCGGTTTCTTTCATTTAATGTTCATGTTATGGGGATTTTTATATAAAGGAAATTTGTCTTTTGTGTCTGTTGAAAATTAAAGATTACTGACAGAGCCATAAGAAAATATTGCTTTATTTATCTGATCATATTGGAATATATTTGTTAGGTTTTCAGTAGGTTCAATTAGGTTCACTAGACTATATGCGTCATTTAAAAATTTTTCAATGAACATTCGAACAGTCCGGCCCTCGGCTTGTAGCTAAATTTTTTATTTGGCCCTCCGTCCATTTGACTTTGACACCCCTGATTTAGGTATTTGATTGTGAATTTTAGGACCCCTTTAGGTAACAAAAAATATACTTAAAAAATGATTTGATAAAATATTGATTTTGGCCTTGAGTACTAAAGCCCATAGAAATACATTAAATAACACATTCATAAATGGCCAAAAATAAATCATAAGAAACAAGGTTTTGAAGTGTCTGTCCTAAATCTAGGAGATATAAAACAAGCTCAGAAAATATTTAGGGTTTATTTTACACATATTTAACCCCTCTTTTGGGGTAGGCACAAAACTACCTTCATTTTTCCATTAGATTTTTTTACCAGATGGTTACCAGATGAGTCTCCTGACACTTGGTTGGTAAGGGGGGGGAGAACACCATTATGTTCGTGAGTGTCTCCCATTGAAAATGATCAACAACCAACTTTACAGAGCTAAAATAATCAGAAAAGCAATAATGTGCAAATATTGTACAATCCAGGTGTGCGACCTACCCAGAAGGCTCACAACTGTAATCGCTGCCAAAGTTGTTTTTAACATGTATTATCTCGAGGTTGAATACTTATCTAAACAAGATATATTAGTGTTTTTTCATGTGTGAATATTTCTTACACTTTGATATTAGAGTATTTTGTGTGGATTGTTGACATAAAATGACAATTTAATCAATTTAATCCCTCTTTGTAACACAACAAAATGTGGACAAAGTCACGGGGTGTGAATACTTTCTTAAGGCACTGTCTGTGTTTGGGGGCTATCATTTGAAGGCGTGTTCTATTACCAACATGACTAGCTAAGTTATAACATACCATATTAGTGTGTTAGGCTTTCACTGTCACACCCTGATCTGTTTCACCTGTCCTCGTTATTGTCTCCACCCCCTCCCTCCAGGTTTCGCTTGTTTTCTCCACTGTATTTATCCCTGTGTTTCCTGTCTCTCTGTGCCAGTTCGGCTTGTATGTACAAGCCTACCCATTTTCCTGCTTTGTCTTTTCTCCTTTATCTAGTCCTCCCGATTTTGACCCTTGCTTGTTCTGGACTCTGTACCCGCCTGCCTGACCATTCTGCCTGCCCTGACCTCAAGCCTGCCTGCCACTCTGTACCTCCTGGACTTTGATCTGGTTATGACCCTGTCCATGACCATTCTCTTGCCTATTCCCTTTGGATTTATTAAACATCTTAAACTCCAACCATCTGCCTCCTGTGACTGCATTTGGGTCTCGCCTAGTGTCATGATAGTACGAACTGGCCATGACAGACCCAGTAGACTTGGACCCTACAGGGAGCCACCATTGGGATACATCAGGAGTTGCTACACTGCCTTTTGGAAGGGCTCAGTTCCTTGAAGGAATGCCACAACCATGGGTTAAAGGCTATTATGGAGCAAATCAGGGAGTTGGCAGACAGTTTCTGAGCTACCTCTGAAAAACCCCAATCACCCAGTAAGTTTTTCCCTATCTGTGGTGAGTTTGTACAAGCCTATCCCGACTCCCTTTGAATCCCGCTTAACTGCTCTGGTACCTGCCGGGGTATTCTTTCTCAGCGCTCGCTTATGTTTGAGCTACAGCCATCTTCGTTTTCTTCAGACCCAATCGAAGATAGCGTATATAAATACGCTAATGTCGGGAAGGGCGCTCTCCTGGGCTACGGCAGTTTGGGAACAACAATCTGCCATTTGTGGTCATTTGGAGGAAGTCATGGCTGAGGTGAGAAGTTTTTGAGTCTCCAGTATCCGTGAGAAAGGCGGCCAGCAAACTGCTTGACTTACGTCAAAAAGTAGTGTGGCAGACTACGCGGTGGACTTTAGCATGTTGGCCGCCGAGAGTGCCTGGAATCCGGAGTCTCTTTTCGCTACTTTTCTGCACTAATTATCTGAGGTAAAGGATGAGCTAGCTGCTCGGGAACTGCCGGTGGACCTCGACTCCCTTATCGCTTTAACCATCATAATTGATGGATGCCTAAAGGAACGCAAGAGTGAAAGGAGGTCTGGTCTCAGGCACACTCGTGCCTTCGATATGGTGTGCCTTCGATTCCCGGAATCCGGAAGTTTCCGAAGGCAGCTCTTCCGGGAGGAGTCGAAGCCACCTGAGGTCTCTCGTGAATCTACGACGGGTGAGTTGGATACTCCTGAGCCTATGAAGTTGGGAAGAACTAGGCTATCAGTTTGGGAGCGCTCATGGAGGATGAACAGTAACTGTTGTCTGTACTGTGGAGGTGCAGGACATTTTATAGCTACCTGCCCTATTAGGAAACCCTTGTCTCTAGTGGGTACCAGTACTATGGTGAGTCAAACTGGGAGTTCTCTAATTCCCATCACCCGCACACCCCTTTTTGCTCTTGTGCTTTGGGGAGACCAATCTAAGTCTCTCCGAGTGCTCATTGACTCTGCGGCTGATGAAAATCTTATGGATGCCACAATAGCTTCGGAGCTTGGTATTCCTACTCAGCCTCTCTCTGTGCCCATGGATACTAGGACACTGGACGGTCTCTCTATAGGGGAAGTCACCAATAGTACTGTGCCCGTTCAATTACAGGTTTCTGGTGTTACGTTCCCCAGTTTCTATGTTGTAGTTTGTGTATTTGTGAGTGTGTTTCAGGAAATGGCTTCCTGAAATTCTCCCCAAGCAGCTGATTGGTCGGCCCCAATTGATGATTGGAGAGCTGACCCCGCCCCCTCGTCAGGACACAGCTGTCTTCAATCACAGACTCCTTCTGAAGCAATATAAGCCAGTGTTCTGTTGCTCAAGAGAGCACCAGATGATTGCTGAGAGAGGGAGATGATTTCTGAGAGAAGGCTGAGGGTTATACTCTGTACAATAAGAAGTCTGTACAGCAGATACTGTCAGTTGAGAATTATTAGTATCTTTCATACGAATCCCAACCTTGTGACCCATTCCATACATCTGTTGTTTGTCATGAACATTCAGGATGGTATGTTTGCTATAAAAGGTCTGTGTATTCTTAGTGTCGGGGCTCCCAACGAATCACCTAAGGGTGGTCCGTCGGCCAGCCATCATCATTATTGCAAAGCACTCACATCATTTAAGTAAATAAAGATTTAGTTTAAGTAAAACTCTGACTTGTGTGATTAGTTTGTGTATCCTCATTTGATAATACAGAACATTTCTACGACACTCTTAATTTACAGCATTTCTCTTACTCAACATTATTTGCAAAAGTTGCCCAATTAAGCAGGAGGGGTGGGGGAAACGCCTTGTCGTGCAAGGTGTTCAAGTTCAGAACGGCTCTCAGTCAAAACTGATACAGCTCTGTGAAGCGCAGAGCAAGAGCTGTGATGTCATGTAAAGTTGAAGTCGGAAGTTTACATACACTTAGGTTGAAGTCATTAAAACTCGTTTTTCAACCACTCCACAAATTACTTACTAACAAACTATAGTTTTGGCAAGTCGGTTAGGCAGTGGTTCGGGTGGTTGATGTCCTACATAACAACGGGTGGTGTAGGTGTCCTGGAGGGCAGGTAGTTTGCCCCGGTGATGCGTTGTGCAGTTTTCTGGAGAGCCAACAATTGTTTACAGCCAGGATTATTTCATCTGAATCACAAGTTTCTTCAGCCTCCTGAGGTTTAGGCGCTTGACTGTGCCTTTTCACAATTCAGTGTTGGACCAATATCAGTTTGTCTGTGATGTGTATGCCGAGAACTTATAGCTTCTCCACTACTGTTCCAATCAAATCAAATCATCTTTAGTTTTGTCACATGACGGTTAGAGATGTTAATTTCCTGAGAACCTCCTCCCTGTTTGCAATCACACCACTGTTGTGTAACCAACAAGTGATTGACTGTGCCAAAACAGTCTTAACACAGGAGAGGGCTCAGAACATGTACATGGAATCAAGGAGATGATGGTACAGATCAAAGGATCCAGTACCCAGTTGCACAGGGCGGGGTAGACCCAGGGTGAGCTTGATGACAAAGGGTACTATGGTGTTGAATGGCTAGCTGATCGATGAACAGCATACATAGGTGTCCAGGTGGGTTAGGGCAGTGAGTGTGGTTGAGATTGCATATGCATATGTGGAATTTGGGCAAGCAAATTGGATAAGGTCTAGCATGTCAGGTAGGGTGGAGGTATATTTCCTCATTTCTCATCAAAGCACTTCATTAAAATGGCTGTGAGTTGGGTCAGTGTCAATGACAGTGTGTTACCTTAGCTTTCTTGGGAACAGGAACAATGGTGACCCTCTTGAAGCATGTGGGAACAGCAGACTGGTATTCAGGGATTGATTGAATATGTCCGTAAACACACTCGGCCAGCTGGTCTGCGGGGTGCTCGGAGGGCGCGGCTGGGGATGTCCGTCTGGGCCTGCCCTTCCTGTAACAACGGGTTGCCTGTAACAACGGGTGGTGTAGGGCAGGTAGTTTGCCCCCGGTGATGCGTTGTGCAGTCCTCACTACCCTCTGGGTTAACATCTGTAGAAGTTTGTGAGTGCTTTTGGTGACAAGCCGACGTTTAAATGTCTTACTCACCTCACCACCTGGCTGCAGTGAAGGAGAGAGCCGCATGGTGTTGAATGCCGTTGCAGGCATTCTCACATAGGTATTCCTCTTGTCAGTGGCACTGTATTGTCCTCAAAGCGGGCAAAAGGTGATATGTTATTTAGTCTGCCTGGGAGCAAGACATCCTGGTCCGTGACTGGGCTGGTATTTCATATGTCCGTTGTGGTCTGTCCGGAGGGCGCGGCTGGGGATTGGGCCTGCAGCTGTTAGACCCTGCTGCAGTGAAGGAGAGACATGCCAGGCCGTCTGGCACTGTGTCCTCAAAGCCAAAAAAGTTATTTAGTCTGCCTGGGAGCAAGACATCCTGGTCCGTGACTGATTCATCTTGTAGTCCGTGATTGACTGTAGACCCTGCCACATGCCTCTTGTGTCTGAGCCATTGAATTGAGATTCCACTTTGTCTCTGTACTGCTTGTTTGATAGCCTTACGGAGGGAATAGCTGCACTGTTTGTATTCAGTCATGTTGCCAGACACCTTGCCCTGATTAAAAGCAGTGGTTCGCGCTTTCAGTTTCACGCGAATGCTGCCATCAATCCACGGTTTCTGGTTAGGGAATGTTTTTATCGTTGCTATGGGAACGACATCTTCGACGCACGTTCTAATGAACTCGCACACCGAATCAGCGTATTCGTCAATATTCCCATCTGACGCAATACGAAACATGTCCCAGTCCACGTGCTGGAAGCAGTCTTGGAGTGTAGAGTCAGCTTGGTCTGACCAGCGTTGGACAGACCTCAGCGTGGGAGCCTCTTGTTTTAATTTCTGCCTGTAGGCAGGGATCAGCAAAATGGAGTCGTGGTCAGCTTTTCCGAAAGGGGGGCGGGGCAGGGCCTTATATGCGTCGCGGAAGTTAGAGTAACAATGATCCAAGGTTTTACCACCCCTGGTTGCGCAATCGATATGCTGATAAAATTTAGGGAGTCTTGTTTTCAGATTGGCTTTGTTAAAATCCCCAGCTACAATGAATGCAGCCTCCGGATAAATGTTTTCCAGTTTGCAAAGAGTTAAATAAAGTTCGTTCAGAGCCATCGATGTGTCTGCTTGGGGGGGGGATATATACGGCTGTGATTATAATCGAAGAGAATTCTCTTGGAAGATAATGCGGTCTACATTTGATTGTGAGGAATTCTAAATCAGGTGAACAGAAGGATTTGAGTTCCTGTATGTTTCCTTCATCACACCATTGGAGGTGTACCTGTGGATGTATGTGGATGTATTTCAAGGCCTACCTTCCAACTCAGAGTCTCTTTGATTGACATCATGGGAAAATGACCTCAGCCAAGACCTCAGAAAACAAATTGTAGACCTCCAAAATCAAATCAAAATAAATGTATTTATATAGCCCTTCTTACATCAGCTGATATCTCAAAGTGCTGTACAGAAACCCAGCCTAAAACCCCAAAAAGCAAGCAATGCAGGTGTAGAAGCACGGTGGCCCGGAAAAACTCCCCAGAAAGGCCAAAATCTAGGAAGAAACCTAGAGAGGTACCAGACTATGAGGGGGGGGCCAGTCCTCTTCTGGCTTTGCCGGGTGGAGATTATAACAGAACATGGCCAAGATGTTCAAATATTCATAAATGACCAGCATGGTCCAATAATAATAATCCCAGTAGTTGTCGAGGGTGCTGAAAGTCAGCACCTCAGGAGTAAATGTCAGTTTGCTTTTCAAAGCCGATCATTAAGAGTATCTCTACCGCTCCTGCTGTCTCTAGAGAGTTGAAAACAGTAGGTCTGGGACAGGTAGCACGTCCGGTGAACAGGTCAGGATTCCATAGCCGCAGGCAGAACAGTTGAAACTGGAGCAGCAGCACGGCCAGGTGGACTGGGGACAGCAAGGAGTCATCATCATCATGCCAGGTAGTCCTGAGGCATGGTCCTAGGGCTCAGCTCCTCCGAGAGAGAGAAAGAAAGCTAGAAAGAGAGAATTAGAGAGAGCATACTTAAATTCACACAGGACACCGGATAAGGCAGGAGAAGTACTGCAGATATAACAAACTGACCCTAGCCCCCCGACACATAAACTACTGCAACATAAATAATGGAGGGTGAGACAGGAGGTGTCAGGAGACACTGTGGCCCCATCCGATGATACCCCCGGACAGGGCCAAACAGGAAGGATATAACCCCACCCACTTTGCCAAAGCACAGCCCCCAAACCACTAGAGGGATATCCTCAACCACCAACTTACCATCCTGAGACAAGGCCGAGTATAGCTCACAAAGATCTCCGCCACGGCACAACCCAATGGGGGGCGCCAACCCAGACAGGAAGATCACGTCAGTGACTCAACCCACTCAAGTGACGCACCCTTCCTAGGGACGGCATGAAAGAGCACCAGTAAGCCAGTGACTCAGCCCCTGTAATAGGGTTAGAGGCAGAGAATCCCAGTGGAGAGAGGGGAACCGGCCAGGCAGAGACAGCAAGGGCGGTTCTTGCTCCAGAGCCTTTCCGTTCACCTTCACATTCCTGGGCCAAACTACACTCAATCATATGACCCACTGAAGAGATGAGTCTTCAGTAAAGACTTAAAGGTTGAGACCGAGTCTGCGTCTCTCACATGGGTAGGCAGACCATTCCATTGAAAGTGAGCTCTATAGGAGAATGCCCTGCCTCCAGCTGCTTGCTTAGAAATTCTAGGGACAATTCTCGTTCATCCTTGGGAGCAATTTCCAAACGCCTGAAGGATTTATGTATTTTTATTATTTTTTTCACCTTTATTTAACCAGGTAGGCCAGTTGAGAACAAGTTCTCATTTCCAACTGTGACCTGGCCGAGATAAAGCAAAGCAGTGCAACACATGGAATAAACAAACATACAGTCAATAACACAATAGAAAAGTATATGTGCAAATGAGGTAAGATAAGGGAGGGAAGGCAATAAATAGGCAATAGTGGTGAAATACTTACAATTTAGCAAGTAATCACTGGAGTGATAGATGTGCAGAAGATGAATGTGCAAGTAGAGATATTGGGTGCAAAGGAGCAAAAACAAATAACAGTATGGGGATGAGGTAGTTGAATGGGCTATTTTCAGATGGGCTATGTACAGGTACAGTGATCTGTGAGCTGCTCTGACAACTGATGCTTAAAGTTAGTGAGGGAGATATGAGTCTCCAGCTTCAGTGATTTTTGCAATTCATTCCAGTCATTGGCAGCAGAGAACTGGAAGGAAAGGCAGCCAAAGGAGGAATTGGCTTTGGGGGTGACCAGTGAAATATACCTGCTGGAGCACATGCTACGGGTGGGTGCTGCTATGGTGACCAGTGAGATAAGGCAGGGCTTTACCTAGCAAAGACATGTATAGATGACCTGGAGCCAGTGGGTTTGGCGATGAATATGTAGCGAGGGCCAGCCAACGACCACATACAGGTCGCAGTGGTGGGTAGTATATGGGGCTTTGGTGACAAAACGGATGGCACTGTGTGATAGACTGCATCCAATTTGCTGAGTAGAGTGTTTGAGGCTATTTTGAAAATGACATCGCCGAAATCAATGATCGGCAGGACAGTCAGTTTTAATGAGGGTAGGTTTGGCAGCATGAGTGAAGGAGGCTTTTTTGCGAAATAGGAAGCCAATTCTAGATGTATTTTTGCATTGCAGATGCTTCATGTGAGTCTGGATGGAGAGTTTACAGTCTAACCAGACACCTAGGTATTTGTAGATGTCCACATATTCTAAGTCAGAACTGTCCAGAGTAGTGATGCTGGACGGCCGGGCAGGTGTGGGCAGCGATCGGTTGAGAGCATGCATTTAGTTTTACTTTCATTTAAGAGCAGTTGGACGCTGTAGTATCCTTAGAGGCTTCTTAGATTGATAACTCATGACACGTAAGTACGGTTTATTATTAAATTGTAACTTAGAATAACATTCTCTAATGCACCTGGCTTAAGCTACCTGAATCTTTCTTAAATCCCGGTTATATAGGCAGACATAGGAAATGGCTATGGATAGTGGAAAGCAAACCCCCGTCTTGAGTCAATAATGCCATCTATTAGTAAACATAAATATACCAGGTTACTACATACCCCCTTTTAAAGCTAATAACCCAACTTAATTCATTTCTGAGCTATGTTATTTCCATATTTAGAAAAGTCATTTTATCAAACATGATCTCCTTTAGTATCTGAAAAAGTCTGGTGGACGTCTCTCTCTAATAGAGCGTCTCAGAGGTGGTGTAGCTGGTGCCACCAGCTCTTCACCCCTTGATGGTGAAACAAAGTCCTTTTGTGGAGACTTCACAGGAGTCACAGACTTCCTCCTTCACGGGAGGTTGTCCCCGACTGGTGGTCTCAGGAAGTTGAGCATTGTTGGTCTCAGGTGATTTGTCCAACTGCAACTCTGGGGAACATTCCAATGTCCTGTCCTGCTCGTTTAAGCATTGATACAGATCCCCGGATGGAACTGGAATTCTAGCTCAGATCTGATCCATGTGTCTCCTTAGTCTTTGTCCACTTCCGATGATCACAGTTTAAGATACTGGTCCTGAGCAATCCTCAATGGTAGCTGGAATCCGTTTAGGACCAAACCCATAGTTTCTTGTATAGACATCATCTCCAGGTGAGAAACTTCTGAGTTTGGCTCGGTTGTCATGATTACATTTTTGATTCCATTGCCTTTGTTGTATTTTCACTTTCAGATCTGGTCTGATGAGATCCAAGGTTGACCTTAACCTCCTTGACATCAACATTTCTGCAGGTGACAACCCAGTTGTAGCTTGAGGAGTAATCCTGTAGCTAAACAAGAATCTTGACACCATTGTTTCAATGCTTGGCCCTTGCATCTTCCTCATCCCCTCCTTCAAGGTCTGAACTGCACGTTCTGCTAATCCGTTTGAAGATGGGTGAAAAGGGGCCGACGTTACATGCTGAATTCCGTTTTTGTTTCATTAAACAGTGCTTGTAAAACAAGTAGCATTGTCGCTAACCAACATTTGAGGCAATCCCATAACACTGAAGCTTTGTCTCAACTTCTCAATCGTAGAGTATGATGTGGACGTGTTCATGGGGTAAACATCCATCCACTTTGAAGGAGAATCAATCAGCACAAGGAAAAAAAATTCTAGAAAGGTCCAGGGTAGTCCACATGTAGTCGTGTCCATGGCTTTTCCGGCCATTCGCATGGATGTAATGGCACGGTGGGGGGTGACTTCCTGTTACTCTGACAATCTGCACACAGACTAACCTCATTTTCCACATCGTGGTCCATCTTTGGCCCCCAGATGTATGTCCTCGCTAGTTCTTTCATTCTCAGCATACCTGGATGCGACAGATGCAACAACTTCAGTAACATACCCCACCCTTGGGATAACTACTCTTGAACCCCACAGAACACATCCATCTCGAACACTCAATGCCAAGCAGTGAGTGTAGTAAGGCATGATCTGAGGCTCGGTCACTGTAGGCCATCCTTTCAGGAAAAGTTCATGCACTTGTGATAATGTCACATCCTTTGAAATCCATTGCCTGATTTGTGCTGTGTTCACCGGTGCATAATCCAACACATTGATCATCAAAACCTGGTAATTTTCTTCTTCCTGAATGATGATTCATTCAGGGCAGCCTACTTAGAGCATCAGCATTCCCATGGTATCTACCTGGTTTGTACATTATTCTGTACTCGTAGGCCCTGAGCCACACAGCCCATCGTTGAACTCTTGGAGAGACCATTTGTGGTACTGGCTTTTGTTCATGGAACAGAGAGATCAGAGGCTTATGATCGGTCATAATAGAGAATGTTCTCCCGTATAAGAACTTGTGGAATCTCTGTATTCCGAATATGGCAGCCAGTCCTTCCATGTCCAGCTGAGAGTACTTTTTCTCTGCTGGCGACAACGTTCTTGACATGAACCCGATAGGTTTCTCGGCACCATTCTCCATCCGGTGGGATAGCACCGCCCCGACACAATACGATGAGGCATCACACGATAAGATGAGATCTCTGTCTGCTGAGTAGTGCACTAGCACTTCAGCTGATTGCAGTAACACCTTTGACTTTGCAAAAGCTTCTTCCTGTCTTTCTGACCATTTCCAGGCCACATCCTTCCTTAACAGTTGATGTAGATGAGCTTAGAGGGTAGGGAGGAAGCAATTATAATAATTCAGTAAGCCTAGATAGGCTTTCAGCTCTGTAACGTTTGTCGAAGCTGGAGCTTCCACAACAGCCCTCACTTTAGCTTTGACAGTGTGTAACCCCTTGGCATCCACCTTTTGACCCAGGTACTGCACTTCATCAGCTAACCGTGTACACTTGCTCCTCTTCAGCTGGAGACCGACGTCCTCCATCCTCTTCAAAACTTCACCCAAGTTTCTGAGATGTTCCTCCTTCGTGACTCCCATGACAAGAATGTCGTTGAGGTAAACCGCTACCTTGGGTATCCCCTGCAGAACTCCCTCCATGGTTCTTTGGAAGATAGCTGCTGCAGGAGACACCCTGAAAGGTAAGCGTTTATAGGTAAACATCCCTCTATGGGTGTTTATGGTCAGGTACTTCTGTGAAGCTTTATCCATTAGCACTTGCTGATATGCGTGACTCATGTCCAGTTTTGTGAACTGTTGCCCTCCGGTTAACGTTGAAAGCAAATCCTCCACTTTGGGTATGGGGTACTGCTCCCGAGAGGAGGAAGCAGTACCCGCATAATCTGATTGAACCATCTGGTTTTAGTATGGGAACAACTGGTGCTGCCCACTCTTATCCTCTGCTAAGAGTCTGTTAATTTCCACATCCACTTTATGCTCCATGGCATATGGAACTGATCTTGGCCAATAGAATCTGGGAGTAGCATCAGCAGCAACATGAATGGTAGCTTGGACCCCTTTTAATGTCCCTAGCTCTTCTTTGAAAACACACGCATGCTTTGAAAGCACCTGCTGCAGTGTCAATGTCTCTGTGGTGACATGTTTGATTTCATCCCAGTTCAATTTGATTTCCTCCAACCACCCTCTCTCTAGTAAGCCGGGGCCAGTACCTTCCACTACTAAAAGAGGCAGACTTTTCTTTTGTCCATGATATTACACTTGAACATCAGCATCTCCAATCACAGTGATCTTCTCCCCTGTGTACATGTTGAGTTTAATGGGGGTGTCACTCAGTTTAGGCACTTCAACGTTTTTCCACTTCCTATAGAATTGGGACCAGTTCATCAACGTGACACTATATCCTGTGTCTATTTCAAAAGGTACCTTAAATCCATTTATTTCCATTTCCACAATGAAAGGCGTCACCTTTTTCATATTCACCGCCTGTACACTGTACATTGAGAATGCTTGCTCTGTGTCTGCGCACTCACTTTCACTTTCTATCACTTGATTAGAGCGGTAGCTAGAGCTTCTAGAGGTATTCGGTTTTCTGTCCATTCTCTTTTCTGTAGCCCGTGGCTTTTTAAAATGTGTCCTATTATCCCACATGCATAACACTTTTTATGTTTGAATTTGCAGTCAAACTCTGCGTGTTTGCCTTTGCAACAATAAACAGTCTCTATTGGCTGTTGACACTCGGCTTTCCGTTCTTTGAAATTCAATGAGCTCAGAGCTGGTCTCTTTTTCTGTATGACACGGAGTTGCGCCCCTTGCCTGCAAATCCAGTGCATTTTTATTCGTGGACTCCATGGCTTGGGCCAGTTTGAGTGCATTCTCAAAAGTGAGATTAGGCTCTGATAACAAGCGTATATGTATCCTGTGTCACGTTCTGACCTTAGTTCCTTTGTTTTGTCTTTGTTTTAGTATGGTCAGGGCGTGAGTTGGGTGGGTTGTCGATGTTCCTTTTTCTATGTTTTGGGTTTTCTGTGTTTGGCCTGCTATGGTTCTCAGAGGCAGCTGTCAATCGTTGTCCCTGATTGAGAACCATACTTAGGTAGCCTGGTTTCACTTTTGAGTTGTGGGTGATTGTTTCCTGTGTCTGTACCATACGGGACTCTTTCGATTTTCATTTGTTCATTCACATTGTTATTTTGTATTTTTTGTAGTGTTCAGTTTTATATATTAAAATGGACATTTACCAAAATGCACATTGGTCCGACATCTATTACTCCTCGTCAGAAGAAGAGGACAATCGTTACAGAATCACACACCACCAAAGGACCAAGCAGCGTGGTAACGGGCAGCATCAGCGATCTCAGGACTCCTGGACATGGGAGGAGATTCTGGACGGCAAGGGACCCTGGGCACAGGCTGGAGAGTATCGCCGCCCCAAGGCAGAGCTGAAGCGAAAGCAGAGTTGTGGTAGTATGAGGAGGCAGCACGGCAGCGCGGTTGGAAGCCCGAAAATGTATTGGGGGGGGGGGGGCACGGGGAGTATAGCGAAGTCAGGTAGGAGACCTGCGCCAACTCCCCGTGTTTACCGTGGAGAGAGGGGGAACGGGCAGGCACCGTGTTATGCCGTGAGGTGCACGGTGTCCCCGGTGCGCAGGCATAGCCCGGTGCGGTACATAGCAGCGCCTCGTATCGGATGGGCTAGAGTGGGCAGTTTGACAAGGCTGTCATCCTCCCCAAATCCAGGAGTTTTTCCAACAGTTTTATAAAACGTGTGACCTGACTATAAAAACCCTGGTCCCATCATAGCCCATATTAAACCTGTTTGGCAATAAGTAAATTACAAGTCTTGTGAGCAGAAACTTGAACAATGTGAGCATTCTGTGCAACTTTCGCCATGTGTTTACTGTGAACATAGCACTGTATGCCACTTTAAAGTTCAAATTGTGTGGCCAAGTATAGGCTACCGTGGCTTTTTGAGGATAGTATCAGAGAGGCCTACCAACAAAACCAATGGAGCAAATGCATCTATTAACATTTTCACATGCCATGGAAATTAGCCTGAATGAATAACTAAACTTGACCCTTTGGGTTGTTTCAGTTTTAACTAGGTAAACACACCGAATTAACCCGCTAACCACTCGGATAGTATGGCAAATGCAGCTTGTGGAAATAGCTATTGGTTTCTATGGTGTTCAATGTAGGCCAAATGTTAGTTATCAATTGAACAATCAAAAAGTAAAAACATGTCAAAACAAGCTCCACTGCACCAGTAATGCTTTTTCAACAATGTGTTTTCAGTCTTCTCATCTGCCATGTTATAGGAATGACCAAGAACAAGTTAGAAACACACATAGCTAGGCCTGTAGCATATAGCTGAATAAAAATAAGAAAGTGAAAGCATCTAGCTTTTACAAAACACACCCATAGGCTACATTTGGTCGGACAATAAATAACGCCACCACAGCCTCATACACTTCAGAAACTAGCAGGCATATTCAGCACAATGCTCTACCAGGTCATAGTGATAGGTATTAAAAAGGACAGAACAGCATACAATGTAGGTAATACAGAAGAAGAGATGAAGAGTATGACTGTAAAACAACTGAAGAAGAAAATTGCTGATAAATACCCGACAACCAAAGGTATGGAGGTAGAATATAAACATACTTTGTATACTATGTTTGGTTACTTGTAAACTAGGCCTAATGCATAGTAGCAGATTAGCAATCACTATTCACCACTTAATTTGTCTGACCGCAAAATATTTTTGGGAAGATATTGTCAGGATATTAGGCTTGTTTACCTTAACTTTGTAACACAACAATTGCATCTGTCTAGCTCCAGTATAGACATGAACAAGACTTCCAGGTGGTCAACTGAAGAATGACTGATAAAATGGAGGAAAAATGCCTACAGTGTAGCCTACATATACTGATAACATCGTCACGGTTGGGAAAGTCCTCTGACAAAAATGTAGTGTAAAGTAGGCAAGACATTTCACTCAGATGTAAACATGTCATAGAAAATGACAGAAAATATCAATTAAATTGAATGCATTACGAAGAAGAAAAGTACAAGAATAATCTAATAAGATAATTTGCCACCAATATCCTGATTTGTGACAATAAACATTATACCCTGAACTGGCTTTTTTTTAGCGGTGGAAATGCGGCTGATCTTCACCAACAAACAGTTGGAAGACTCATACGGGCTCGGCCACTATGGGATACAGAATCAGTCTATCATTATGCAAGTGCTGATCTTGCCTGGAGGACATGACTGGCTGATCATGACATCCCAATGAAGTGTAGCGTAAGTTGAATCTGAAAGGATGGTCAGAATGTCTCTTACATAAACTTTGGTTCAGTAGTAGCCTAGAATTGCCCATAATTGCGTACGGTTACAGCACACAATAATGCTATTATTCCAGATAGTCAGATTAATATAATATTCGATTAAAACGTTGATATGCTTTGCAAGAACGATTTCCCCTAATAATACTATTTGCATGGACACATCTGAAATTGCACTGATAAATGCCGAAAATCCCCATTCAAAGTAAACCTTCTACCACAGCACCATGTTATTTTTGGGAAGCGTTTGTAGGCCTGTGTGAAAACGACTTCTAAAATGCATACATTCAGTTGATCCGAACTCACTTCACTCGTGCTAAAAGAGGGAGGCTCGCTCAGCATGCGCAGATCAAATACACCGCTTGAGCACCGATTAAAATACAGATTAAAATATATATCCAGGTGTTGTAAGATCTGGTCAAGTCTAAACAGCGGAGAGCGATTTACTTATCCTTTTAGCCAATGAGTCACAGTATAATAACGTAATTCCACCAGGATTCCTAATATACCAATTGGCATAGCAGATCAATAACCACCTTGCTCTCTTTCTCACCAATGGGCATAAAACATGTGATGTATTTAAGTGAATGCTTTGCCTTTGTTTCTCACTTGCAGTTTTGCAGCAAAAGGACAGTGCCACCATGCGCCGTCAGTCCTCCATTTCCCCACCGCCACCAGCTGAAGGTCCCGTCACCAGAACCTAGTCTACATCCATTCCGGGATGTTTCAATATTTTAATAAAACGTTCACCTTTACATCCACTCTGTTGTTCTGTCAATTAAGCCTCTCCCCAGTTGAAGTACTAGGCCTACTGTTCCTCACCATTCTGCTGTGTTCTCTTGTCATATTCAGGACTTCAAAGTACATTTTATCTTTGTATAATACGATTATATTTATCATAGGAATTAAGGAGTAACATAAAAACATAATGATATCCCACACCAACATTACACAACTATAGAGAAAATTCTCAGATTTCTGAAGAAAATTAAATCAATGATGGGCGAATAATCATGTTAACTGATAACTACAAAAGCAGCGCAGAGATGTATTATTGGTAATGAATGTGTAGGGGACATCTGAGAATGCTACAGAACTTGTGGTGCAGCAGAATTTCAGCATACCCAAAATCCAGAGATAGTGAGTTCAAATTCCAGTTGAGGTCATATTGGAAAGTCAGTACTAGGTGATCATGTCAAATGTAAGCATATTTTAATTTATTAAAGACAGTTTAGTCTTTTTATATATTAATGACCTTAGATTTAGGCATGTGTGTTACCATCATTGGAGTTACTACTCCCAGTAGTGGCATAATGTTATCATAATGGAAAACATTATCTCATTAAGCTGCCATATTAGTTGATTTAGAATGGGAGCATGTTCCAAAATACGTTTAAATTATGTAATTGTTTTACCAAAATGCCATGCCCAAACGCCAACACAATTCAAGAATGACCCATTTCGAACGGTCAACATTGATTTGATTTCAGCTTAATTGCGTGACAAATCTTTTTTAACTGAGGTGGGCGATATGCTTGGCATTGCAGATCAATAATCTCCTTGCTCTCTTTCTCACCAATGGGCATAAAACATGTGATGTATTTAAATGAGCGCTTATCATTTGTCTCTCACTTGCTGTTTTGTAGCAAAAGGGTAATGCCATCACCCCCCCCCCCCCACACACACACACAATTTAATGAATTCCCTTGCATTTAATTTTCACATGTGAAATAATTGTTTTCACATGTTGAGTTGAAATGTTCACATGTGAAAACAAAAGAGAGACATGTGAGGTCAGTTGTTCACATGTGGGAAATACTTTCAAATGACTTTCAAATACATTGTGAAAAAGTCTAAGGGGGGTGAATACTTATGCAAGGCACTGTATTTCAAGAGATCATGTATTCACATGTGCAGTTTCATGTTCTCAAGTGTTGCTTTTACATGTTTTCATGTTATCACCAGTGGTGTTAAGTACATAAGTTGTACCTTTCTTTAGTATTCATATTTTTGCCATCTTTTACTTCACTACATTCCTAAAGAAAATAATGTACTTTTAAACTCCATACATTTTTCCCTGACACCCAAAAGTACTAGTTACTTTTTGACAGGGAAATGGTCCAATTCACACACTTGTCAAGAGAACATCCCTGGTCATCACTACTGCCTCTGATCTGGCAGTTTGTAAATGAGTGTCTTTGTATTGGAGTGTGCCCCTATAAGGAATGTGAAATTAATAGTTGAACTTTTTTAGCAATTCCATTTACTTTTGATACTTGAGTAAATTTAAAAGCAAATACTTTTATACTTTTACGTAAGTAGTATTTTACTGGGTGACTTTCACTTGAGTCATTTTCTATTAAGGTATCTTTACTTTAACTCAATTATGACACTTGAGTACTTTTCCCACCACTGGTTATCACATTAACTTCACATAAGATCATGTGAAATTCATGTGGTTTTTCCTTAAGGGTGTGAAGTGTGAAGTGGTAAGTCAGACATGACTGTGCTCACGTGCTTTTGACGTCGGACCAATTCTTCAACAAATAAAATTTGATATATTAAATGTTGCTAATAATACACTTAGTTAGCTTGCTTAACATTGACAATATGGTCACACTAGCTACACTGTCCACATTGATAAGTTTGTAATTGTCTGTTGATTAAAAAATGTGAAAGGTCAGTGGTGAGACGTCACAACTTGGCAACTCAGGCAACAACATTTTTCCTACTTGTAATTGAGACCTGGGAAGTTCAACATTTCCCAGTCAGAACTCTGAACTTCAGATGTTCCCCAAAATGGATTTCTTAAATACCAAATGATCTTGGTTCTTCCACCATGTTTCCCACATGTTCAGGCAACACTTTGAGATAATATCTGACTAAGTGCAGTAGAGTACTAAGGGGTAACTAGCTCCACCTAGTTTTGCTGACGCAAAAAAAAGCAACGTTTGGGGAAAAATGATATGTGAATGAAGGTCATGTTTAAGCGAAAAAAGGTAATCGAGGACAATAACCACCCGAGCGAGTACCTGTTCACCCCGCATCCATCCAGAAGGCGAGGTCAGTACAGGTGCATCAACGCTGGGACAGAGAGATTGAAAAAGAGCTTGTTAAACAGCCACCACTAGCACAGAGAGGCGGCTGCCTACCTATAGACTTGATATCATTGGCCGCTTTAATAAATGGAACACTAGTCACTTTAATAATGACACTTTAAGAATGTTTACATATCTCGCATTACTCATCTTGTCACACCCTGATCTGTTTCACCTGTCCTCATTATTGTCGCCACCCCCTCCAGGTTTCGCTTGTTTTCACCACTGTATTTATCCCTGTGTTTCCTGTCTTTCTGTGCCAATTCGTCTTGTATGTTTCTAAGTCAACCAGCGGTTTTCCCGTTCTCCTGCTTTTTGCATTCTCCCTTTTCTAGTCCTCCCTGCCTGACTATTCTGCCTGCCATGACCACAAGCCCGTCTGCCACTCTGTACCTCCTGGACTCTGATCTGGGTTTGACCTTTTTGCCTGTCCACAACCATTCTCTTGCCTACCCCTTTGGATTAATAAACATTGTAAGACTCCAACCACCTGCCTCATGTGTCTACATCTGGGTCTCGCCTTGTGCCTTGATACATCTCATATGTATATACTGTATACTGTATCCTTCACTCTCTATTCTTTACTATCTATTGCATCTATTGCTCATCCATACTCATATATTCTTATCCCATTCCTTTACTAGATTGTGTGTATTAGGTTTTGTTGTGGAATTGTTAGATATTACCTGTTAGATACTGCTGCACTGTCGGATCTAGAAACATAAGCATTTCCCTACACTCACAATAACATCTGCTAACCATGTGTATGTGAGCAATAAAACTTGATTTGAACTTTGAACTTTTTTTTAAATGTCAAAAAATTTGATCATCTTTCCACAAAATCTTTTGTTTAAATATCTCCAAAAGTTGTGATGACACAGAGGACATTTTCTGTTGAGCAACAGCAGTGGCAACCAGGGAAGGTTTTGGGGAAATAATTTGGTCACATTTGTGGTCTTAATACGAAGTTACGGGGGGGGGGGGCAGTTAACTCAAGATGCTAGTTGCCCTATTTCTATTACTACTGTGGAAGAAGTTTAGTATGAATATTGATTAATTGACCTCTTGAGGCGTGAAATGTGGTTTGACACATGTATATTGCATAATACGGATTGTCGTCAACAAATTAAATCAGATTCTTCTTTTAATAAAAAATGTATGTGACCTATTCTTAGTCCAATGTAGTTGTCACTGACATTTCAAGCACATTTTTACAAATGTCTTGCTTTTTAGCCTTTTGACATTTTTATTAATGATTAACATGACAAAGTTTATTAACAAGCATCCACTAATAACCCAATGAAATTAGATCCTAACATGCCTACCTAGGCAAAGATCATTACACTGCAGTATTAATTTCATCATCAAAAATAGTGACTAAAATAATCGTCAAACACCTATTTTTCATTGGCAATTGACCAGACTTTAACTAGCTATATAGACACAGAAAGAAACTGTAACTAAACCAAAAAAAAAAATGTTTCAGTTGACTAAGACAAGAGGAGACAAAATTATCTCTGACTAAAATCTGACTACTACGTGGACTGGACAATAGTTTTTTGGGGGAAATTGAGAGCTTTTCAGTTCTGCTCAGCAGCCTGAAGGATCTGTCCGGTAAACACAGCCTACATCAGCTGGTGAGCTGCAGGGACGCAAGCGACTGGTGTGGACAAACAGGAAGACAAGCTTTGCTCTGGCTCAGCCTCCAATTATAACGTTGTGCAGGCAACTCTCTTGCTACACCACCAGCCTTTTAGTTAGCAACCCTTGGCCTGGTTGAGAAACACAAGATGCTGTGTGATGCACCAAGTCTGGAACCAACAGGACTCTGAACAGCTTCTACCCACAAGCCATGAGACTGCTAAATAGTTATATAGTTAAGCAATAGCTTCCCGGACTATCTACATTGACCCTTTTTGCACTAACATTTTTGACTCATCACGTAAGCTGCTGTTATGTTTCATAATCTATCTGGTTGTTATCACTTTATCCCTACCTATATGTACATATCTACCTGAATTACCTCGTACACCTGCACATCTATTATTTAAATGTCCCCTCTGCTACTGCCCTCCCCTCAAGGGCAGTAGTAAGCATTTCACTGTTTGTCTACACCTGTTTACAAGCATGTGACAAATCAAATTGGAATTGATTTTATTTCAAAATAAAAACAATAGCAGCATTATGTTTAATAGTACAACAAAAGTCTAGCAATGTTTGTTTCTCCCTTGAGCAGGTTATAGAGAATATGTCTATCTTTGAATGTTATCTCGCTCAACTCTCCCACTTTTGCCAAATCAAAATGCTTGATTCTACCATTCAAACGACATGACCCAAAATACCAGTCCTACGTTTTTGTCTTTCTATCGTACATTGGCAGGCTGCATTTTACATCCATAAAGCATATCGCGGGCAGTTCTAAAATCAGGCTATTTGAGTAACCATTAACCATTTGTTTAGGTGACAACTTGTTCCATCACGTTAACACATTGGCTAGCTATAGCGAATAACCTGGGTCGCGTTCAGCAGGACACAACATTTTGGAAAGTTCAGATATAAATATGCCATGTTAAACAAACATGCCTCTCTGACATGTGGAATAAGAAATAACGTTCTATTCATAGACTTTCAATCTGAAGAACGTTTTTCAACTGAATGTGGCCCTTGTAAAACTACTAGTAGCTTGTATGCAAACATTTGGTGGCACAGAAAGACAGGAAAAGGAATAGCAAACAATTGATTTAGTAAATGTATCTTTCCACTACGCTATATCTGACTGGGTAAATAACTTTATTTTCAGTTCATGTGGACCCAGTGACTCTGACTTGATCTCTTGGACTGGGACTTCAGCCGAAGGGACTCATGACTCGACCATTGGTGACTCAGACTTGGACTCGGACTCGAGCACAAGGGACTTGGGACTCGATTCAGACTCAAGGTTTAGTGACTCAACTACATCACTGGTTGAAACATTAATTAGGTACAATTCAAAGTCATTAGCCGCCATTCTACTTCAATGCATCAATGTGGCTGGTGCGTCTGTGGAACGGTGACAACAATGGCAATGACCAAGTGATGGAGGTGCAACCCCACACTACTTTGTCAATACTTTGCGGCACCATTTGGTGATTCTCTCTCATGTAATGTGCAATATCTACAGTTCATTCAGAAAGTTTTCCAAACCCTTGACTTTCTCCATATTTTGTTACGTTACAGACTTATTCTAACATGTATCAAATATTTTTTTCTCCTCATCAATCTACACACAATACCCCATCAAGACAAAACAGGTTTAGGAATGTTTGCAAATGTATTAAAAAAACAACGGATATGACATTTACATACAGTGGGGAGAACAAGTATTTGTATTACTTTGCTGCGTTCATCTTTCCCTCGATCCTGACTAGTTGCCCAGTCACTGCCACTGAAAAACATCCCCACAGCATGATGCTCTCACCACCATGCTTCACCATAGGGATGGTGCCAGGTTTCCTCCAGACATGATGTTTAGCATTCAGGCAAAATAGAGTCATCTTGGTTTCATCAGACCAGAGAATCTTGTTTCTCATGGTCTGAGAGCCCTTTAGGTGCCTTTTGGCAAACTCTAAGCGGGCTGTCATGTGCATTTTTACTGAGGAGTGGCTTCCGTCTGGCCACTACCATGAAGCGCTGATTGGTGGAGTGCTGTAGAGATGTTTGTCAATTCAGAAGGTTCTCCCACCTCCACAGAGGAACTATGGAGCTCTGTCAAAGTGACCATCGGGTTCTTGATCACCTCCCTGACCAAGGCCCTTCTCCCCTGATTGCTCAGTTTGACCAGGCGGCCAGCTGTAGGAAGAGTCTTGGTGGTTCCAAACTTCTTCCATTTAAGAATAACGGAGGCCTTCTCGGGGACCTTCAATGCTGCAGAATTTTTTTGGTACCCTTCCACAGATCTGTGCTTCAACACAATCCTGTCTCTGAGCTCTAAGGACAACTCCTTCGACCTCATGGCTTGTTTTTTTTCTGACATGCACTGTCCACTGTGGGACCTTATATAGGCAGTTGTGTGCCATTCCAAATAATGTCCAATTAATTAAATCTACCACAGGTGGACTCCAACCAAGTTGTAGAAACATGGATGATCAATAGATACATTTGTAAAATGTTGATACATTTGTAAAATATTCCCAAAGACTTTTGCTTTGTCATTATGAGGTATTGTGTGTAGATTGATGAGGAAACCCTTTAATTGTGGAATTAATTCGAAATTTACAAAGCCAGATAAATCTTATAAACTCAGAAAAAAAGAAACATCCCTTTTTCAGGACTCTGTCTTTCAAAGATAATTCATAAAAATCCAAATAACTTCACAGATATTTAATTGTAAAGCGTTTAAACACTGTTTCCCATGCTTGTTCAATGAACCATAAACAATTAATGAACATGCACCTGTGAAACGCTCGTTAAGACACTAACAGCTAACAGACGGTAGGCAATTAAGGTCACAGTTATGAAAACTTAGGACACTAAAGAGGCCTTTCTAATGACTCTGAAAAACATCAAAAGAAAGATGCCCAGGGTCCCTGCTCATCTGTGTGTACGGCCTTAGGCATGCTGCAAGGAGGCATGAGGACTGCAGATGTGGCCAGGGCAATAAATTGCAATGTCCATACTGTGAGACACCTAAGACAGCGCTACAGGGAGACAGGATGGACAGCTGATCGTCCTCGCAGTGGCAGACCACGTGTAATAACACCTGCACAGGATCGGTACAACAGAACATCACACCTGCGGGACAGGTACAGGATGGTAACAACTGCCCGAGTTACACCAGGAACACACAATCCTCACCAGACATCACCGGCAACATCGTCGCCTATGGGCACAAACCCACCGTCGCCGGACCAGACAGAACTGGCAAAATGTCCTCTTCATTGACGAGTCGTGGTTTTGTATCACCAAGGGTGATGGTTGGATTCGCGTTTAACGTGGAAGGAATGAGCGTTGAGGCCTGTACTCTGGAGCGGGATCAATTTGGAGGTGGAGGGTCCGTTATTGTCTGGGGCGGTGTGTCACAGCATCATCGGACTGAGTTTGTTGTCATTGCAGGCAATCTCAGTGCTGTGCGTTACAGGGAAGAAATCCTCCTCCCTCATGTGGTTACCCTTCCTGTAGGCTCATCTTGACATGACCCTCCAGCATGACAATGCCACCAGCCATACTGCTCATGCTGTGCATGATTTCCTGCAAGACAGGAATGTCAGTGTTCTGCCATGGCTAGCAAAGAGCCCGGATCTTAATCCCATTGAGCACGTCTGAGACCTGTTGGATCGGAGGGTGAGGGCTATTCCCCCCAGAAATGTCTGGGAACTTGCAGGTGCCTTTGTGGAAGAATGGTGTAACATCTCACAGCAAGAACTGGCAAATCTGGGGCAGTCCATGAGGAGGAGAAGCACTGCAGAACTTAATGCAGCTGGTGGCCACACCAGATACTGACTGTTACTTTTGACTCCCCCTTTGTTCATGGACACAATATTACATTTCTGTTTGTCACATGTCTGTGGAATTTGTTCAGTTTATGTCTGAGTTGTTGAATATTGTTATGTTCATACAAATATTTACACATGTTAAGTTTGCTGCAAATAAACGAAGATGACAGTGAGAGGACGTTTATTTTCTTGCTGAGTTTATAATATAATATTACTCTTAAACACCGTACCAGTCAGAAGTTTGGACACACCTACTTATTCAAGGGTTTTTCTTTATTTTTACTATTTTCTACATTGTAGAATATTAGTGAAGACAACAAAACAATGTAATAACACATATGGAATAATGTAGTTACCAAAAAAGTGTTAAACAAATCACAAAATATTTTATATTTCCGATTCTTCAAAGTAGCCACCCTTTGCCTTGATGACAGCTTTGTACACTCTTGGCATTCTCTCAACCAGCTGTGGTCCAACTATTCCCAAACATCTCAATTGGGTTGAGGTTGGGTGATTGTGGAGGCCATGTCATCTGACGCAGCAGTTCATCACTGTCATTCGTCAAATAGTCCCTCACAGCCTGGAGGTGCATTTTGGGTCATTGTCCTGTTGTATCGTTGCAGAATGCTGTGGTAGCCCTAATGGTTAAGTGTGCCGTGAATTGTAAATAAATCACAGACCGTGTCACCAGCAAAGCACCCCCACACCCTCACACCACCTCCTTCATGCTTCACGGTGGGAACCACACATTCAGAGATGATCCGTTCACCTCTGTCTCACAAAGACACGGAGGTTGGAACCAAAAATCTCAAATTTGGACTCATCAAACCAAAGGACAGATTTCCACCGGCCTAATGTCCATTGCACGTGTTTCTTGGCACAAGCAATTCTCCTTCTGGTGTCCTTTAGTAGTGTTTTTTTTCGCAGCAATTCAACCATGAAGGCCTGATTCAAGCAGTCTCCTCTGAACAGTTGATGTTGAGATGTGTCTGTTACTTGAACTGAGTGAAGCACTTATTTGAGCTGAAATTTGAGGTGCACGTAACTCTAATGAACTTATCCTCTGCAGCAGAGGTAACCATCCGTCTTCCATTCCTGAGGCAGTCCTCATGAGAGCCAGTTTCATCATAGAGCTTGGTAGATTGAAGTCTCAATGTATTGCTCGCCTGAGGTAGAGTGCCTTGTAGTCCACACTATCTACCAAGAGAGTCTCTATTATTCGTAGCCATCTATTTACCACCACAAACCAATGCTGGCACTAAGACCTCACTCAACCAGCTGTATAAGGCCATAAGCAAACAAGAAAATGCTCATCCAGAATGGCACTCCTAGTGGCCATGGACTTTAATGCAGGCAAACTAAAATCAGTTTTACCTTATTTCCATCAGCATGTCACATGTGCAATCACAGGGGAAAAAAACTCTAGACCACCTTTACTCCACACACAGAGATGCATACAAAGCTCCCCCTCACCCTCCATTTGGCAAATCTGGCCATAATTATATCCTCCTGATACCTGCCTACAAGCAACAACTAAAGCAGGAAGTGCCAGTGACTTGCTCTATACGGAAGTGGTCACACAACACGGATGCTACGCTACAGGACTGTTTTGCTAGCACAGACTGGAATATGTTCCTAGATTAATTCAATAGTATTGAGGAGTATACCACCTCAGGCATCGGCTTCATCAATGTCGTCCCCACAGCCATGGATTACAGATAGCATCCGCACTGGGCTGCCGCTTTCAAGGAGCGGGAAACTAATCCGGACGCTTATAAGAAATTCCGCTAGCCCTCAGATGAACCATCAAACAAGCAAAGTGTCGATACAGGATTAAGATTGAATCCTATTACACCAACTCTGACGCTCGTCGGATGTGGCAGGGCTTGAAAATGATTTCAGACTGCAACGGGAAACCCAGCTGCGAGCTGCCCATTGACGCAAGCCTACCAGACCAGCTAAATGCCTTTTATGCTCGCTTCGAGGTAAGCAACACTGAAGCATACATGAGAGCACAAGCTGTTCCAGGCGACTGTGTTATAACGCTCTCGGTATCCAGGGAGAGCTGGATACCTTTAAACAGGTCAACATTCACAAAGCCGCAGGGCTAGATGAATTACCAGGACATGTACTCAAAGCATGCGTGGACCAACTGGCAGGTGTTTTCACTGACATTTTCAACCTCTCTCTGACAGAGTCTGTAATACCTACATGTTTCAAGCAGACCACCATAGTCCCTGTGCCCAAGGAATTGAAGGTAACCTGCCTAAATGATTACCGCTCTGTAGCACTCACCTCTGTGGCAGTGCTTTGAAAGGCTGGTCATGGCTCACATCAACAGCATCATCCCGGATTCCATAGACCCACTCCAATTCGCATACCGCCACAACAGATCAACAGATGACGCAATCTCAATCACACTCCGCACTGCCCTTTCCCATCTGGGCAAAAGGAACACCTATGTGAGAATGCTGTTCATTGACTACAGCTCAGCATTCAACACCATAGTAGGCTAAGGACCCTAGTACTAAACACCTCTCTCTGCAACTGGATCGTGGACTTCCTGACGGGCCGCCATGGTGTGAGAGTAGGCAACAACACATCTGCCACGCTGATCCTCCCCACTCGGGCCCCTCAGGGGGGTGTGCTTAGTCCCCTCCTGTACTCCCTGTTCACCCACGACTGCGTGGCCAAATACAACTCCAACACCATCATTAAGTTTGCTGAATACACAACAGTGGTAGGCCTGATCACCGACAACGATGAGACAGCCTATAGGGAGGAGGTCAGAGATCTGGCAGTGTGGTGCCAGGATAACAACCTATTCCCTCTACGTGATTAAGACAAAGGAGATGATTGTGGACTACAGGAGAAGGAGGACCGAACAGGCTATCATTAACATCGACAGGGCTGTAGTGGAGCGGGTCGAGAGTTTCAAATTCCTTGGTGTCCACATCACCAACGAACTATCATGGTCCAAACATGTCTTCACTATTTTTCTACAATGTAAAAAATAGTGGGTGGAAAAAAAACCAAACAAGCTGCACTGCCACCCGTGACGCCCCTGAGTCCAACATTTTGACTGATACTGTATGTTTGTCATATTTCTGCTGTTGCGAAGAGAATAGGATGTTATACAGAACAATTGTTGGTAGGACAAGGATGTGTATGTTTGTTCACATGGAAGTCAGTGATATATGTTTACTGTAGGTTAATGAGGCAATGCAAATGTGATGTGACTAACACGACAGGACATTTAATTGACTAAAATGGCTCAATGTTTTTGTAATTTTACTGTGACTAGGCAAAATCATTATTCAAATAAAAAAAGTGATTAAGACTTCATTTTATTTGAATCAAAATGACAAAGACAAAGAAAATGAACACTGTTACAGTATCCATTCGGTTCTGGAGAGCATCTACCAATGCTTCACTACACCAAGTCACCTTCCTGATGGCCTCATGGGTGCCATCCCCCTTATGACACCAGTGTAGCCAATGGCAACATTTGCAAAATCAAGATAGAGTACAGATCTCTATGTTATTGGCCATCTCATTTGGTTAAACAAAACATAATGAATGTTCTGTAATTTTACCATGTTGTAGTTAGATATGTTTTCAATGTTCTTGAATGACTTTGATATGCTGTTTTAACTCTAAAACCTCTTTCTTTGCATTCCCTTTATTTTACAGGATTTTGTGCGTCAACCCTAAATTTAACAGAAGCATAGGCTAACACAACATACGGAATAGTCTACCTCACAAGGTTTTCTAAACTCAGCTTTCTGTCTATTTTGAAGGTGTGTCTATTTTGTAGGTTAGGCCTATTTAAATCGAAAGTGAAGTTTTGGAGAGATTTATCAGCTCTGCAGTCAAGTGTCTGTTCATATACATGTACACTCTCCTGAAAGCTGCTCAACAGTTAACGAAAACGGTAAGCTTGGAATAAACTGTAAAGAAGGATACAACCCATTATAGTAAAATATTTTAGCCTATATGATTATTCACTTTCAGTGTTCAATTTTCCACTGCAAGATATGTCTATATAGTTAGGCGATTAACTCATGAATATATTTTGTTTCACTGTTTAGGAAGGGTTCATTCAGCTCGATGCATTAGCCTAGATCTAAAAACGTTATTGTATTTACTTACTAGAAATGTATATTTTAATGTAGCCAACCCTACCAGTCTACAATTTAAATTACAATTTTTATATAAATATATTTCTCTCCTTCACATACTTTATAGTGAGGGATTTATGATGCCATGGATTCATTATGCACAACAGACACAGGTACCGTAACACATCGCACACACACAGCAAAATCCGTTGTTTCACACATTATTCTGAATTCTGCTGCTATAAATACGACACACCAGCGCACGATTTCCCAAAAGCATCTTCTGTCCTCCTGCGTCACTTTACACGCAGAAAATCTATGCTAAACATAGAATGAAGACGTTAATCAGTCTCTCTGTGCCCACCGAAAACGTCCTAAATTAATATAAATAGCCGAAATAGTTTGTACCTAAGAGTATTAGTGCCAAGTGAAGATAACAAAAAATAAACAGCGATTGCTGGTGTTACTTTTTTACTTACTTTAAAAAAAAGTTACATTATTTCGATAATAAAGTGCCATTATTTCGAGAATAGTTGCAATATTTCGAGAATAAAGTAGCAATATTTCGAGATTAAAGACAAAATGTTGAGAATAAAATCGACATTTTAAAAATAAAGTTACCGTCATATTTCAAGATTAAAGTATGGGCTTTGGTTTTTAATTGCCCCCTGTTGCTGTGCGCACCACTGTTGAAATGGTAGAGATGACTGGTGAAACTATACTTTAGAATTTGCTTTAGTAACAAGGAATTTCTTTCTCTTTTAGCTCATAATAACCATATTATTATGTTTATTAAGCCCTAGAAGAATTTGTGCCACAGCTTGGGTCTTTTCAGAAGGAGAACCACACAGCCATGGATGAGGTATTTCATCCAAATCCGTGTCCTTTGGTAGGTGTATCACACTCGCAGTGGTGTAAAGTATTTAAGTAAAAATACTTGAAAGTACTACTTAAGTCGTTTTTGGGGGGTATCTGTACTTTCCTGTACAATTTATATTTTTTAACAACTTTTACTTCACTACATTCCTAAAGAAAATTATGTACTTTTTACTCCATACGTTTTCCCTGGCACCCAAAAGTACTCGTTACATTTTAAATGCTTAGCAGAAACTGACAATTGTCTAATTCACACATTTATCAAGAGAATATCCCTGGTCATCACTACTGCCTCTGATTGGTGGGCTCACTAAACACATGCTTCGTTTGTAAATTATGTCTGAGTGTTAGAGTGTGCCCCTGGCTATCCGTCAATTTAAAAAACAAAAACATGGTGTAAGGAATTTGAAATTATTTATACTTTTACTTTATATGCTTAAGTATATTAAAACCAAATACTTGTAGACTTTTGCTCAAGTATGATTTTACTGGGTGACTTTCCCAAGTATGACAGGTGGGTACTTTTTCCACCACTGCACACACGTTCAAACAGGCGTCACTGCACTAATATATGTAATTTTTAGCAGACGTTTTTATCCAATGCGATTTACATTCGTACGTACATACATACCATTCTAACCACCATGGTGCGTTGTTAGACTGCGAATATTGATTAGTTTTGTGTCCTTCGAATTCGCTACAATGTTATCCTCAATATCTTGCGTATGTCAACACCTTGCATAGTATTTTAGAGTAACAGCTAGGCCAGCAGTCTCTATATGTTAAGACGAAAGGTTAACTTACAAATGTGTGCGTAATGGCATAGTGTTCTATGTACACGTACAAGGAAGTAACCTCATACGTCTATGCTTATTATGTTGTGAATGTAAATCACGGATTGTGTGGAGAAGGATAGCACGTCCGTGTCGGGCTCATGGGCTGCCCGTAAACCCTGGTCATGGACTTTGCATAGCAACGGGGCAGGCTAAAGCCCTGTCTGCGACCGCAATTTTACGGTCCATTATTATAACCTAACAGGTCTAGCCTCTAGCCTCTAAGGTGAGCAAATGGTAGCCTAAGTTAGTATAGCTGACACAAATAGCCTATAAAGGGAGACAATATCCCTGTTTTTGGATAACCTATGCATCCTTCATTCCTCGCATTCTTGAAGACATCATCTATAGAGGGATAGTGAAATGAGATATTCTGCTAGGCTACCAACCCAGTCATGTCAGATCAGTGATGATTTATTTTTATAAACTGGGTGGTTCAAGCACTGGATGCTGATACCACACTGACAGCTGTGGTATATCAGACCTTACATTACGTATATGACTGACAAAACATGTATTTTTACTGCTCTATTTACATTGGTAACCAGTTTATAATATCAATAAGGCACCTCAGGGGTTGTGTTATATGGCCAATATACCACGGCTAAGGCCTGTATCCAAGCACTCTGCGTTGCATTGTGCATAAGAACAGCCTTATTGCTTGAATAGCCTATCATAATTTATCCAATAGGCCTACTGTGTGTATATATAGATCAATGATTATTTCAAGAAAAGGTGAATCCCCACTGCACTGAGGCTAGGAAACACTGTCACCACCGATAAATCCACTATAAATAAAAACATTTACGGCTGGCCATGCTTTCCACCTGACTACCCTTACCCCGGTCAACAGCCCTGCACCCCCCAGAGCAACTTGCCCAAGCCTCCCCATTTCTCCTTCACCCAAATCCAGATAGCTGACGTTCTTAAAGAGTTGCAAAATCTGGATCCCTACAAATCAGCCAGGCTAGACAATCTGGACCCTCTCTTTCTCTTTCAATTCTTGCAACCCCTTTTACTAGCCTGTTCAAACTCTTTTTTTGTATCGTCTAAGATTCCCAAAGATTGGAAAGTTGTCGTGGTCATCCCCCTCTTCAAAGGGGGGAGACACTCTAGACCACATATGTCAGAGTCAAGGCCCGCGGGCCACATCCGGCCCGCGAGAAGGTTTTTTACGGCCCCTGGGATGATCTTGATTTGTTATTAGAACCGGCCCGCAGACCGCAGCAAGCCGGCAGCCCGCAGATCTTTTACACGCACCAATACTACATTTCCCACAATGCAACGGTGACGCACCGAGCAGTAGGCTGCTTCATTTCAATATTTATTGGCACAGCAGTTGTCAGCATCACAGTAAAATTAACTTTCAGATACCCATCAAAAATGGCAAAACGGAAGGTGGACACTGAGAACCGGGGGTTTCAAACAAGGTGGGAGTCGGAGTATTTGTTCACGGAGGTAGCTGGAAAACCTGTGTGTCTTCTGTGTGGAGAAAGTGTGGCGGTACTGAAAGAGTATAATCTGAGACGACATTATGAAACGAAACACGCGGACAAAAACAAGAATATGGACATGGAACAAAGGCTACAAAAGGCAGAGGAATTAAAACGAGGCCTCAAATCTCGACAGGCTCTGTTCAAAAAGCCAAATCACAAGGCCAGGCTGCTGTCAAGGCCAGTTTTATTTTGGCAGAAGAGATCGCTAAATCAGCCCGGCCATTTACGGAGGGGGATTTCATCAAAAACTGCATGATTAAAGTTTGTGACGAAGTTTGCCCAGAAAAAAGGCAACTCTTTTTAAATGTGAGTCTGAGCAGAAACACCATTGCCGAGAGAGTAGACCAGTTGTCCATCAATCTAAAAGAGCAGCTTGTGAAAAAGGGAAAAGATTTCATTGCATATTCCTTGGCTGTGGATGAGAGCACCGACATTTCTGACATTGCCCAGTTGTCAATTTTCATCCGCGGAGTGGACTCCAGCCTAAGCGTGACAGAGGAGTTTTTGGCTTTACGTCCTATGCATGGCACAACTACGGGGCATGATTTGTATGAAGAGGTGTCAAGATGTGTAAATGAGATGGAGCTGCCTTGGGAAAAACTCGTGGGTTTGACAACCGACGGAGCACCTGCGATGTGTGGACACAGGAGCGGACTGGTGGGGAAGATACGGGAAAAGATGCAAGAGGAAAACGCGACAGGTGAGCTGACAGCTTATCATTGTATCATACACCAGGAAGCGTTGTGCGGTAAAGCCTTGAAAATGGAGCATGTAATGAGCATCATCACGCGCACAGTTAACTTTATCAGAGCCAAAGGTTTGAATCACCGCCAGTTCAAGGCATTTCTGACGGAGTTAGAAACGGAGCATGGTGATTTGCCTTATCACACAGAGGTGCGATGGCTAAGCCAGGGAAAGGTGCTTCAAAGATGTTTTGAGCTTCGTGAGGAGATTTGTCTGTTCTTGGACAGCAAAGGGAAAGACACAACACAACTCCGAGACGAAATGTTTCTGTGTGAAATGGCTTTTCTGTGTGACATTACTAGTCATCTGAATGCAATGAACTTGCAGCTGCAGGGTCGGGATCGTGTCATCTCTGATATGTACAGTACAGTGAAGGCATTTAAAACCAAACTGACTCTGTGGGAGACGCAGATGCGGAAAGAAAATTTGAGCCACTTTCCCAGCTGCCAGACCATGAAAGAGAAGCTCTCTACCAGTGCGTTCCCGAGCGCACAGTTGGCTGATAAAATAGGTATGCTTGCCGCTGACTTTCGACGCCGATTTGCTGACTTTGAAGCACAAAAAGCAGGTTGGAACTGCTCGGTAACCCATTTGCTGTTGACGTGGAAAGCTCACCACCAAACCTCCAAATGGAGTTGATTGACCTCCAATGCAATGATGCACTGAGGGCAAAATATGCGGCAGTGGGTGCTGCGGAGTTCGCCCGTTTCCTCCCCGACACAATGCCCCAGCTGCGCATCCAGGCTGCTCAAACGTTGTCTATGTTTGGCAGCACATACCTGTGTGAACAACTGTTTTCTTTGATGAACTTGAACAAAACATCACACAGAAGTCGACTTACTGCTGAACACCTCCACTCAATTCTGAGGATTTCCTCAGCTCAGAGCCTTACCCCGAACATTGATGAACTTGTGGAAAAGATGGGACACCACCAAGTATCACCCTCAACCTCAAACAAGTGAACATTACTGTGCAATCACATATTTAGAGTTTTTACTCAGTTCAAGTTTAAAAGTTAAAGTTTAATATTTGTTTTCACTGCATGTTACTTCTCCTTAAACAAAGTGTTGTTTTTGATTAATAGATTTTTGCACTTTATTTTATTGTATTTCAATCCAATTATATTTTAAAAATATTTCAGTTGAGTGGATGATAGAAAATTGCTATTATTGTTTTTTTCTTTGAAGTAAATTTAGCCCACTTTTGCTAAAATAAAAATATAGGCTACTGATGGTGCCTTGAATACCGGTTTCTTTCATTTAATGTTCATGTTATGGGGATTTTTATATAAAGGAAATTTGTCTTTTGTGTCTGTTGAAAATTAAAGATTACTGACAGAGCCATAAGAAAATATTGCTTTATTTATCTGATCATATTGGAATATATTTGTTAGGTTTTCAGTAGGTTCAATTAGGTTCACTAGACTATATGCGTCATTTAAAAAAATTTCAATGAACATTCGAACAGTCCGGCCCTCGGCTTGTAGCTAAATTTTTTATTTGGCCCTCCGTCCATTTGACTTTGACACCCCTGCTCTAGACCCAAACTGCTACAGACCTATATCTATCCTACCCTGCCTTTCTTTCTTCGAAAGCCAAGTTAACAAACAGATCACCGACCATTTAGAATCCCACCGTACCTTCTCCACTATGCAATCTGGTTTCCGAGCTGGTCATGGGTGCATCTCAGCCACGCTCAAGGTCCTAAACAATATCATAACCGCCATCAATAAGAGACAATACGGTGCAGCTTTATTCATCGACCTGGTCAAGGCTTTCAACTCTGTCAATCGCCACATTCTTATCGGCAGACTCAAAAGCCTTGTTTTCTCAAATGACTGCCTCGCCTGGTTCACCAACTACTTCTCAGACAGTGTTCAGTGTGTCAAATAGGAGGGACTGTTGTCCAGACCTCTGGCAGTCTCTATGGGGATGCCACAGGATTCAATTCTCGGGCCAAATTTTCTCTGTATACATCAATGATGTCGTTCTTGCTGCTGGTGTTTCTCTGATCCACCTCTATGCAGGCGACACCATTCTGTATACTTCTGGCCCTTCTTTGGACACTGTGTTAACTAACCTCCAGACGAGCTTCAATGCCATACAACTCTCCTTCCGTGGCCTCCAACAGCTCTTAAATGCAAGTAAAACTAAATGCATGCTCTTCAACCGATCGCTGCCCACACCTGCCCGCCCGTCCAGCATCACTACTCTGGACGGTTCTGACTTAGAATATGTGGACAACTAAAAAATACCTAGGTGTCAGGTTAAACCGTAAACTCTCCTTCCAGACTCACATGAAGCATCTCCAATCCAAAATTAATCTAGAATCGGCTTCCTATTTCTCAACAAAGCATCCTTCACTCATGCTGCCAAACATACAGTGGGGCAAAAAAGTATTTAGTCAGCCAGAAATTGTGCAAGTTCTCCCACTTAAAAAGATGAGAGAGGCCTGTAATTTTCATAATAGTTACACTTCAACTATAAAAATGAGAAAGAAAATCCAGAAAATCACATTGTAGAATTTTTTATGAATTTAATTTGCAAAATATGGTGGAAAATAAGTATTTGGTCACCTACAAACAAGCAAGATTTCTGGCTCTCACAGACCTGTAACTTCTTCTTTAAGAGGCTCCTCTGTCCTCCACTCATTACCTGTATTAATGGCATCTGTTTGAACTTGTTATCAGTATAAAAGACACCTGTCCACATCCTCAAACAGTTACACTCCAAACGCCACTATGGCCAAGACCAAAGAGCTGTCAAAGGACACCAGAAACAAAATTATAGACTTGGCTGAATCTGCAATAAGTAAGCAGCTTGGTTTGAAGAAATCAACTGTGGGAGCAATTATTAGGAAATGGAAGACATACAAGACCACTGATAATCTCCCTCGATCTGGGGCTCCACGCAAGATCTCACCCCGTGGGGTCAAAATGATCACAAGAACGGTGAGCAAAAATCCCAGAAGAAGATTGGGAGAATGTCATATGGTCAGATGAAACCAAAATATAACTTTTTGGTAAAAACTCAACTCGTCGTGTTTGGAGGACAAAGCATGCTGAGTTGCATCCAAAGAGCACCATACCTACTGTGAAGCATGGGGGTGGAAACATCATGCTTTGGGGCTGTTTTTCTGCAAAGAGACCAGGACGACTGATCCGTGTAAAGGAAAGAATGAATGGGGCCATGTATCGTGAGTGAAAACCTCCTTCCATCAGCAAGGGCATTGAAGATGAAACGTGGCTGGGTCTTTCAGCATGACAATGATCCCAAACACACCGCCCGGGCAACGAAGGAGTGGCTTCGTAAGAAGCATTTCAAGGTCCTGGAGTGGCCTAGCCAGTCTCCAGATTTCAACCCCATAGAAAATATTTGGAGGGAGTTGAAAGTCCGTGTTGCCCAACAACAGCCCCAAAACATCACTGCTCTAGAGGAGATCTGCATGGAGGAATGGGCCAAAATACCAGCAACAGTGTGTGATAACCTTGTGAAGACTTACAGAAAACGTTTGACCTCTGTCATTGCCAATAAAGGGTATATAACAAAGTATTGAGATAAACCTTTGTTATTGACCAAATACTTATTTTCCAACAATCCTACAATGTGATTTTCTGGATTTCTTTTTCTCATTTTGTCTGTCATAGTTGAAGTGTACCTATGATAAAAATTACAGGCCTCTCTCATCTTTTTGAGTGGGAGAACTTGCACAATTGGTGGCTGACTAAATACTTGTTTACCCCACTGTACCCTCGTAAAACTTACTATCCTACCGATCCTTGCCTTCGGTGATGTCATTTGCAAAATAGCCTCCAACACTCTACTCAGAAAATTGGATGCAGTCTATCACAGTGCCATCCGTTTTCGTCACCAAAGCGCCATATACTACCTACCACTGCGACCTGTATGCTCTCATTGGCTGGCCCTCGCTACATATTCGTCGTCAAACCCACTGGCTCCAGGTCATCTATATGTCTTTGCTTGGTAAAGCCCCGCCTTATCTCAGCTCACTGGTCACTATAGCAGCACCCACCCATAGCACGTGCTCCAGTAGGTATATTTCACTGGTCACCCCCAAAAGCCAATTCCAACTTTGGCCGCCTTTCCTTCCAATTCTCTGCTGCTAATGACTGGAACAAACTGGAGTGATAGAGCACCAGCTGTCTGAGCAGCTCACAGATCACTGCACCTGTACATAGCCCATCTGTAAATAACCCATCCAACTACCTCATCCCCATACTGTTATTTTATTTTTAGCTCCTTTGCACCCCAGTATCTCTACTTGCACACTCATCTTCTGCACATCTATCACTCCAGTGTTTAATTGCTAAATTGTAAATATTTTGCCACTATGGCCTATTTATTGGCTTACCTCCCTTATTCTACCTCATTTGCACACACTGCACATAGACTTTTTATATGGTTTTATTTACTGTATGTTTGTTTATTATATGTGTAAGTCTGTTGTTGTTTGTGTCGTACTGCTTTGCTTTATCTTGGCCAGGTCGCAGTTGTAAATGAGAACTTGTTCTCAACTCGTCCACCTGGTTAAATAAAGTTGAATTAAAATCATATAAATACAAAATGATTGTATTCAAACAGCTCCTCAGATTAGCTGCTTTGCACAGCAGGAGTTGTCTCTCATCCCACAAATACATTTGCATAAAATCCCTGCTTAATTTTTCATCCCTCCCGCAGCCGTTGGATAGGCTTATAATTTACTTTCACTTGCCCACTGTACCATACCATTAGCCTATAGGTTAAGGCATTCAATCTAGTGGGCGATACAGGTTTATAATGGGCTGCAAAATTGCAGTGTTGTAGCGAATTTGGAGAGCAGCTTGACATGGGACACATACACACTCATAGTCTCCAGGATCCCAAGATAATTTTTTTTTTTTGAGAATGCTTACATAGCCTACTAGCATATAGTCTTTAGAAGGATAGTTGCCATATGGGGGAAATACTACCGTTTGTAAAGCACCACGGATAAGGTCATTAATAGTTGCCATTTTAAGGTGTTCGCTTAGGCTACGCAGCAGAATTTGGAGGGCGGACTGACTGGGACTCAACCCCAGTTCTCCTCTCATTCAGCGACAGTGCCAAGAAAGTTTTTATTTTGTGCTCATAATGCACTAAGGCATTAGAAGAGTGTACTGCATGCCCATAGTTGAAATTGCCAGGGGAAAACTTGGTGTGTGTGTGTGCGAGTTGTTAGATCATTAGATTGATACGGGTGAGTGCGCAGTGACGCCTGTTGAACTAGTGTATTAGATCATTAGATTGATACGGGTGAGTGCGCAGTGACGCCTGTTGAACTAGTGTATTAGATCATTAGATTGATACGGGTGAGTGCGCAGTGACGCCTGTTGAACTAGTGTATTAGATCATTAGATTGATACGGGTGAGTGCGCAGTGACGCCTGTTGAACTAGTGTATTAGATCATTAGATTGATGGCCATTTGTTTGGTTTGCCCCTACTTTTACCCCCCCCCCCCCACACACACACACTCCTGCACACGCACACCTGCATACACAAGTTGGTTAGATTACTTGTTAGATATTACTGCATTGTCGGAACTAGAAGCACAAGCATTTCTCTACACTCGCATTAACATCTGCTAACCATGTGTATGTGACCAATAACATTTTATTTTATTTGACACACACAACCAACTTGTCTCTAACTATGTATGTAACCACTGGTCCTCCTGAAAATAATCTGTGGCACAACCTCCAGGTCCTAATAATTATGATAATATGGTTATCATGTAGTAAAATAGCAAGGATTTCCTTGTCATTAAAGACAATTCTAAAGTATAGTTTCACCAGTCAGCTACCTCAAGCATTTCAACAGTGGCGTGCAAAGCGAAAGGGAGCCCGGGAGACATGCAATTAACCAAATTCCATACTTTAATCTTTAAATATAACTGTGACTTTATTCTCAATCAAATGTTTCATTTATTCCCGAAACATTGCCACTTGTCACGTCTACTCCTGCTCCCTCTCTCCAGCCTTCAACATCGCCGTTCTACTAACCACTGGCCCTGGCAACCAATATTACGCACACCTGCCCCCCCACATTAAGCACACCTACTCCCCATCATTAAGCACACCTGGACTTTATCATCACCTTGATTACCTTTAGCCCTCAGTAGCCTCAGTATTGGTTTGTTTACATGTTCAGTACGCATCTCCTCTTTTGTTAATTTGCCTTGCATCATTGTTATTTAACTCTCCTCACTGCATATACATGACACCACTTTATTCTCAAAATATTTCCACTTTATTCTCAAAATATTTCCACTTTATTCTTGAAATATCGCCACTTTATTCTCAAAATAAATACTGTTACTTTATTCTCAAAATATTTCCACTTTATTCTTGAAATATCGCCACTGTAACGTCGTTCGTCTGTTGTTTGAAGAGAGTCAGACCGAAATGCAGCGTGTAGGTTACTCATGACTTTTAATGAAGATAATAGCGGTACATGAAATAACTGAAAATACGAAAACAACAAACGAGTGAAACTAATTACAGCCTAACACAGAGACAGGTACAATCACCCACAAAATACAACGCACACTCAGGCTACCTAAATACGGTTCCCAATCCGAGACAACGAGAATCAGCTGACTCCAATTGGGAATCGCCTCAGGCAGCCAAGCCTAACTAGACACACCCCTAATAATACACAATCCCAATTAATACAAACCCCAATACGAAACACAACATATAAACCCATGTCACACCCTGGCCTACCCAAACATATAACAAAAACACAAGATACAATGACCAAGGCGTGACAGCCACTTTATTCTCAAAATAAATACTGTTACTTTATTCTCAAAATATTTCCACTTTATTCTCAAAATATTTCCACTTAATTCTTGAAATATCGCCACTTTATATTCAAAATAAATACTGTTACTTTATTCTCAAAATATTTCCACTTTATTCTTGAAATATCGCCACTTTATTCTCAAAATAAATACTGTTACTGTATTCTCAAAATATTTCCACTTTATTCTCAAAATTTCCACTTTATTCTCAAAATATTTCCACTTTATTCTTGAAATATCGCCACTTTATTCTCAAAATAAATACTGTTACTTTATTCTCAAAATATTTCCACTTTATTCTTGAAATATCGCCACTTTATTCTCAAAATAAATACTGTTACTTTATTCTCAAATTATTTCCACTTTATTCTCAAAATATTTCCACTTTATTCTCAAAATATTTCCACTTTATTCTCAAAATATTTCCACTTTATTCTCAAAATATTTCCACTTTATTCTTGAAATATCGCCACTTTATTCTCAAAATAAATACTGTTACTTTATTCTCAAAATAAATATTTCCACTTTTCTAAAGTACAGTCACGCAAGACAAGACTGTATAGCAAATATCCATATTTTAAAAGTTGTGGACAGAACACTTTGGTATAGCCTAGATTTAATTTTCCTGAAAATATATGTGGTGTGAGGAGTCTTAGGAAAATCTGGCTAATACCTGGCAATCATTAATTGAACAGGTATAAATTACATGTTTGTAAGTAAATGTGTTAAATTTGTGAACACAAACAAGTCAATGTCCCACAAAAACCCTTCAGCTTTATATGAGACTAATTGATGTCCTTGATTTAGGCTACCATCCCCATGGTTTGATTAATCAAGGGGCAACCTGTTATTTAAACAGTGTGCTGCAGGTGTTCTTCATGACCAAGGACTTCAGAGAGGCTATTGAAAGGTTTGGATCTAGGCTCACTCGTGCGCAAAGTATATTTTCTCCCCATGAAAATGTCAGAACCTGACTTGTTATACTTTGATATGAATGCATCTTAAATAAATGGTAATAAAAATAGTACAATTAGTCAGTAACAGATCTCAATTGTCTCCCCACAGTCAGGTATTTCCTAATGATCAAGAACAAGAGACCATTGATCACAAGCTTAAAAGGCTGTTTCAAAAATTAAAAGAGAAAGAAGCTGACACAAAGGACATTTCTTGGACATTGGACATTCAAACCGGTAAGCTGAGCTGCTGAGAAAAATAAGCATTTTATCCGTCCACAACAGGTTGAGCAATTGCAATTGTCGTGGTGTCATCATTGCACAACTCCAATGATATCATTACTGGAGTAGTGAAACGTGATATTCTACAAATAGAACAACATGATCTATCATTGTGTTCTTCCCCCAGTATATGAGCAACGTGACGCTGCTGAATTTTTTGAGAAGATTTTAAGCACGGTCAAGAATAATGTGTCTAAGGTACTGCATTACTGAGATCATATTGTACAAAACCTTTAAGGGGAACATTCAATTATGTAAATGTTTACATTATAAGAATATTATATGTTTGTATCTTTAGATCTTCGAAGGACAATTGTCGCACACTATCTCCTGTGCAAATAGTCATATTTCCAATATTGAACCTGGTCCATTTTGGGTTCTGCCCCTCTCCATGGACGTAACCTTAGGCCCTGGTCAAAGCTACAGTGTGGTATGGAAAATATATAACACAGGTAACTGACAAAATAAAGGAAGTGTCTTAATCAGGTGTTGAGCCAGATTAGCTTCAATGCACCTTGGCATAGATTCTACAAGTGTCTGGAACTCTATTGGAGGGATGCAACACCATTTTTATTTTCACAAGAAATTCCATAATTTGGTGATTTGTTGATGGTGTTATAAAACGGTGTCTCGGGTGTCGCTGTAGAATCTCCCATAAGTGTTCAATTAAGTTGAGAACTGGTAACTGAGACAGCCATGGCATATGGTTTACATAGTATTCATGCTATGTAAACATGCTCATGCTCATCCAACCATTAATTGACCACTAGTGTCCCGTGGATGGGGGCATTGTTATTCTATGGGGGCACAGCCATGGTAGCTAAGTAATGGCCAGAATAATGGCCTACCTAGCATTTTTATACATGTCCCTCAGCATAATAGGGATTTTAATTTCTTAATTTCTTAATTAACTCGGGAACCACACCTATGTGGAAGCAACTGCTTACAATATATACTTTGTAGGCTATCCCGCGTTTCCATTATTTTTGCAGTTACCTGTAGCAGCTCAGTGTTTGGAAACAAGGCAAATATGAAAATATATGTCAGGAGGTGCAAGAGAGGATATTTACTAATGTGTTTGTATGTGTTTTCAGAATGACGGTTTTGAGGAGTTTTTTGAGAAATCAACTATCACTGGGGACAAGCTGTACTGTGCTAAATGCAATGAAGAAGTGGAAGCAACAACTGTGAGTAATATCTTTAAAGTTGTCTTTTAAAATCACTGATTGTATCACAAGTCTCTGGAAGTGTGTCACAGGCTTTTCAAAGCACATTGACGGTTCGAATGTCACTGTATCTTTATTTAGAGACTGTAATAATAATGACTGAGAGTGGGTTTTGTTCCACCAGGTATGTAAGATGGTACATCACCCAGAGATTCTGACTCTGCTACTCAAGAGGTTCGAGTTTGACTACCATGGGATGACATATGTCAAAATCAAGCGCTCTGTGGACGTTCCTCACAAATTACAGACAGAGGTAACTACAAAACTGTCTTTATTTGATAGGTTGTTTATCACAGATTGTATCATGGAGGTTGGCCTTGGAAAGTGTTAGACCTACAATCACTTCTATATTAGATAGATCTCTTGAACTGTGGCTAGCATTCTTACCTCAAGACCAAAATGTTTGAACTTCAACTACCCAGGTGGAGTACTCCTGAAAGGTTTCTGCAGTGTTTTATTTAGGCAAGGACAAGTAGCACAAGGTGACATAACCGATTTCTATCGTTTTTATTCTCTCCTACATAAATGTTATATTTTCATCTGTAGTTCATGGAATATATTTTTTATTGTCTGATTGCTCTGAACAGAATGGGGCATATGAACTCTATGCAATTGTGGACCATGAAGGAAGTCTAAGAAGTGGACATTACACTGCTACAATCAGGTCCTATGAGGATCAGAAGTGGTATTTGTTTAATGACAGCAACGTAAGCCTGGTAAGGGGGATTTAAAAATACAGCAGGGAAAGTATACTGGTAGATGGACAATAGGGGGTGGGCATAGGCCTACTGTAAACAGAAGTGTGTGTGTGTGGGTGGGGGGGGGGGTGGGGGGGGGGGGGGGGGGGTCATACAGTATGTGCTCTGGAGTCGAGAGTTTTACAGCTTGACCAGACTCCGGCTCAGTAAGGAAGAGTTATTACATTGTTGTTGTAATTGGACTTCATTTTATAGTGCCATTTTGTTTGGGTATGAAATGAACTAGACAAAGGTATAACTGAAGAGTTTATTTCCAAAAATACCCACCAATTTTTCACATTTGTGTTTTTTCATCAGAAATTATTGCTTAGGGGTACCTTCATGTGTGTGTAAAATATTGCTGTTCTCATATTTTTGTATATTTGTCTGTGATATGTTGTTGTCTTACCTAGCTATCTTAAGATTAATGCATTTACTGTAAGTCACTATGGATACATTTACAAATGTAAATGTTTTACATACTGATTTAATTATTTTACTATTTCTACATTTCTTTATAAAAATGTAGGTATTAGTTACATTTGACTGTGTAAAACCTAGCAGTTCTACTTATTTCTCTGAGTGGGAGTTGGATGTATAGTATTTTGCAAAGAAATATGATTATTTGTCTCTGAAAGAAAAATAAAAACCATCAAGTGAAAGATTTTAAAGAACCCCATGCCATGATTAGATAGTCAAAGAACATACCAATCTCATTCTTAATTTCTATAAATAATAAAAGCTCATTTACAAACATTTCTGAAAATGGATATATGCGTTTTGGAATGAAACTATTAAAGTTAATTTACTCAAATGTATCCAAATTCAGGTGTGATGAGAAAAAATTGAATATATTTTCACGTTGAATATATTCACCAACACAAATGCAACACTCAATATGTAATGCAGCTGCACATTCTTTCTCCCCCGCCCTGCCCCCTCTTCCATATAGATCACATTGGAACCAAACTTAAGGTAAAATGCACCCCGTTTCATCATTTTGTGTGTGTGTGTGTGTCCATAAAATTAGATATACTTGCCAAAATTATGATCTTAAATCATATAAAAATGCCCAATATGATTTTTTTTTCTCTCACTTTAGATCACAAAGTGCTTATCTGCTTATTTATAGGACATGTGAGTTATCAAATATTACCTTTTTGATATGTTTTACTCCTCTTGTCATACAACCTAAAATATCAATATTCTTCAATTGTTTTCTTATTGTTGTCTTCCCATTCTTCCATGATCTATTTACATCTGTAGCCCTAAATACTACATAATCTTTAGTTCCAGTTCTGTGGTATCAATTACTGTAAAACTGTGACACGTATTGCAGGTGGATACAGACAAGAAGAGGATAAGAGGTCAGTTGGAAACAGAGGAGACGAGGAGGGGGGCTCATGGTCAAAGAGAAGAGGAAATGAAAAGGATGCAGCTAAAAAGAGACCAAAATTTGAATGGATTATAAATTATATTTACTCACGCATAACAGCAATTGGATCATGGGGAAAAAGAGGAGAATATAAAATTGATGCAGATGAAAATAAAGGAGAAGGGGGCAAATGTACAGATGGGGAGAATGGAGATGGAGGGAAGGAGAGGTCAGGTGCAAAGAGAGAAGATGATAAAACGTCAGGTGAAAAATGTACGGAAGAGGATCAGAGGTCAGGTGGAAACAGAAGAGGAGATAAGAGGTCATCTGGAAACAGAGAGGAAGATGATACAAGGTCAGATGGAAACAGTAGTGAGGATTATGACAGGTCCGGTGGAAACCGAAGAGGAGAAGGTGATAAGAGGTCAGGTGGAAACAGTAAGGAAGAGGATAAGAGGCCAGGTGGAAACAGTATAGAGGATGATACAAGGTCAGGTGGAAACAGTATAGAGGATGATGACAGGTCTGGTGGAAACAGAAGAGGAGAAGGTGATAAGAGGTCAGGTGGAAACAGTGTAGAAGTTGATACAAGATCAGGAGGAAACAGGGGTGAGGATGGTGACAGGTCCGGTGGACATAGAAGAGGAGAAGGTGATAAGAGGTCAGGTGGAAACAGTGGGGAAGAGGATAAGAGGTCTTGTGGAAACATTGAAGAAGAAAAGCGGTCCGTTGGAAATGGTAGAGAGGATCATAACAGGTCCGGTGGAAACAGAAGAGGAGAAGGTGATAAGAGGTCAGGTGGAAACAGTGGGGAAGAGGATAAGAGGTCTTGTGGAAACATTGAAGAAGAAAAGCGGTCCGTTGGAAATGGTAGAGAGGATCATAACAGGTCCGAAACAGAAGAGGAGAAGGTGATAAGAGGTCAGGTGGAAACAGTGGGGAAGAGGATAAGAGGTCTTGTGGAAACATTGAAGAAGAAAAGCGGTCCGTTGGAAATGGTAGAGAGGATCATAACAGGTCCGGTGGAAACAGAAGAGGAGAAGGTGATAAGAGGTCAGGTGGAAACAGTGGAGAAGATGATAAGAGGTCAGGTGGAAACAGAGAAAAAGATGACAAGATGTCAGGTGAAAAAAGTAAGGAAGAGGATCAGAGGTCAGGTGGAAACAGTAGTGAGGATGATAATAGGTCTGGTGGAAACAGTAAGGAAGAGGATCAGAGGTCAGGTGGAAACAGTGTAGAAGATGATACAAGATCGGGTGGAAATAGTAGTGAGGATGATGACAGGTCCGGTGGAAACAGAAGAGGAGAAGGTGATAAGAGGTCAGGTGGAAACAGTAAGGAAGAGGATCAGAGGTCAGGTGGAAACAGTGTAGAAGATGATACAAGGTCGGGTGGAAATAGTAGTGAGGATGATGACAGGTCCGGTGGAAACAGAAGAGGAGAAGGTGATAAGAGGTCAGGTGGAAACAGTAAGGAAGAGGATCAGAGGTCAGGTGGAAACAGTGTAGAAGATGATACAAGGTCGGGTGGAAATAGTAGTGAGGATGATGACAGGTCCGGTGGAAACAGAAGAGGAGAAGGTGATAAGAGGTCAGGTGGAAACAGTAAGGAAGAGGATCAGAGGTCAGGTGGAAACAGTAGTGAGGATGATAATAGGTCTGGTGGAAACAGTAAGGAAGAGGATCAGAGGTCAGGTGGAAACAGTGTAGAAGATGACAAGATGTCAGGTGGAAATAGTAGTGAGGATGATGACAGAGGTCAGGTGGAAACAGAAGAGGAGAAGGTGATAATAGGTCAGGTGGAAACAGTAAGGAAGAGGATCAGAGGTCAGGTGGAAACAGTGTAGAAGATGATACAAGGTCGGGTGGAAATAGTAGTGAGGATGATGACAGGTCCGGTGGAAACAGAAGAGGAGAAGGTGATAAGAGGTCAGGTGGAAACAGTATAGATGTTGATAAAATATCAGGAGGAAACAGGGGTAAGGATGAGGACAGGTCCGGTGGAAACAGTGGAGAAGATGATAAGAGGTCAGGTGGAAACAGAGAAAAAGATGACAAGATGTCAGGTGAAAAAAGTAAGGAAGAGATGATCAGAGGTCAGGTGGAAACAGAAGTGAGAAGGTGATAATAGGTCTGGTGGAAACAGTAAGGAAGAGGATCAGAGGTCAGATGGAAACAGTATAGAAGATGATACAAGGTCGGGTGGAAATAGTAGTGAGGATGATGACAGGTCCGGTGGAAACAGAAGAGGAGAAGGTGATAAGAGGTCAGGTGGAAACAGTAAGGAAGAGGATCAGAGGTCAGGTGGAAACAGTGTAGAAGATGATACAAGGTCGGGTGGAAATAGTAGTGAGGATGATGACAGGTCCGGTGGAAACAGAAGAGGAGAAAGTGATAAGAGGTCAGGTGGAAACAGTATAGATGTTGATAAAAGATCATGAGGAAACAGGGGTAAGGACAGGTCCGGTGGCCATAGAGGAGGAGAAGGTGATAAGAGGTCAGGTGGAAACAGTGAGGAAGAGGATGAGAGGCCAGGTGGAAACAGTGGGGAAGAGGATAAGAAGCCAGGTGGAAACCCAGGAGAATATAATAAGAGGTCAGATGGAAACAGTAGTAAGGATGATGACAGGTCCGGTGGAAACAGAAGAGGAGAAGGTGATAAGAGGTCAGGTGGAAATAGTAAGGAAGGGGATAAGAGGCCAGGTGGAAACCGTGGGGAATCTAATAAGAGGTCAGGTGGAAACAGTATAGAGGATGATACAAGGTCAGGTGGAAACAGTAGAGAGGATGATGACAGGTCCGGTGGAAACAGAGGAGGAGAAGGTGAGAAGAGGTCAGGTGGAGTCAGTCAGGAAGATGATAAGAGGTCAGGTGAAAACGGAGAAGATGATAAGAGGTCAGGTGGAAACAGAGAAAAAGATGATAAGATTTCAGGTGAAAAAAGTAAGGAAGAGGATCAGAGGTCAGGTGGAAACAGTAGTGAGGATGATAATAGGTCAGGTGGAAACAGTAAGGAAGAGGATCAGAGGTCAGGTGGAAACACTAGTGAGGATGATGACAGGTCCGGTGGAAACAGATGAAGAGAAGGTGATAAGAGGTCAGGTGGAAACAGTGAGGAAGAGGGTAAGAGGCCAGGTGGAAACAGTGGGGAAAAGGATAAGAGGTCAGGTGGAAACAGTAGAGAAGATGATAAGAGCTCAGGTGGAAACAGAGGAGGAGAAGGTCAGATGAAAGTGATGAAAGTGAAAGTTATAAGAGGTCAGGTGGAAACAGTGTAGAAGTTGATACAAGGAAACAAACAGTTCGCCAGAGTTTTTTTTCATGCAAACAATTCTCTTAAGATTCTATTTGATTCTGTGGCAAACATGTATTGCCACTAGTGGCAAACAGTTTACCAGAAGCCATTCTGGGTGAGCATACGAGTTCCAAGACCAGGAATCGTTGATGACCAATCATGGGGATTACAAAAAAAGTTTTGAAAATGGAAACCAAGTTATCTAGCTCGCTACCTACCAAATTCTGCCGCAACAAATTCCTTTTTGTTACGTTAATTAAACTTCCTAATAAACTTAAATTGTTAGCTGATAATTATCACTGAGAATAATATTTAAGTCATACAGTCAATGGCTCTGTATTTCTACATGGTTTAGAGGTCTACTCTAAGCATGAGACACATTTCAGCCAGCTTCCTGTTACAGTATTACTACATCCCATACATCCAGTACATTCCATTTGATGTACACCTTGATCTGAAATACCAGTTTTGACATGACAATGAACACAGCAGGGGAGTTGGCTAAACACACAAGCATATCTGGTACCAGGCTAGTCTACCACTGAGTCAAATAAGAAACACTCTTTCCACAACAGAAGGAAGAAGAGGTCGCCAGATTATATATAATGCTGCACCATAGTATATGACTTGCTAGGTGTCAGTAATTGCCTCTTACATCAGAACACCTGACAAAGCCTGGCCTTTGACCCTACCCCTCCCTCTCCAGTACCAGGGGTCAGTACAGACCCCACTGTGGCTGCAGTCCTGGGGGTCAGTTCTGCTGTCTGTCTCCTGGCTGCCCTGATGGTGGACTACAGGAGGTACCACTCCTGCAGTTGCACTCGACTCAATGTGATGTGAATGACTGCTGATGGAAATTCAGAATCCATTCGGGATTTTTTTTTGTTTAATGTCTGAATTTAGAATTAATTTCATGCATGTTCAGAAATGGTTGAGCCTGTCAACAAGATATGTATTGTTCGTGCATACATTTTTGATAAAAGCACCAAATTTGGAAGAGATGTAGATTTGTGTTCCTTGAAAATATTTATATCTGGCGCCACCCCAAATTTGGTCCCTGAGGGACGTTTCAGCCATGTCTCTAAAGTGCCCCAATTTTAAAGGGACAGCTTCTTCAGGAGATTAATGATCATAGCAATGACATTAATAAATGAAGATATGCATGTATTCCATCACAAACTTGACATTCTTAAAGAGACAGTGTGCACCTTTCAATGTAATACATCTCAATTGGAAACAGTGCTTTTACACAATGTAGACCTAATATTGCTACAAATTCATTTTTAATTTCAATGAAATTTTGTATCAACATTTAGCTTTTATAATAAAAAAATATATTTACAAGGCACAACATGTGCTTCAAAAGGACATAATTAATATAGGCCCAATAAAGGCTGTATCAATCAATTTAAAAATCATGTCTGGTGCTCCTAAATTGTATGTGGTGCTCCTATCTTTTGAAGTTGGGAGCAGCAGTGCTATTTTGAGATGACCGCAACAAAGACAGCACAGAGCTAGGTCTAGGTACCCTAATAAGATTTAGATATGTATCCACCCCAGATTTGGCCCCTGGGAGCCATGGCAGCCATCTGACTTAATGGCCCCAGACTGAATGGCAACAACATCTACTCCACACTGACTCAACACAGGGGCACCCCAGGGGTGTGTCCTCAGTCCTTTGCTGTACTCCCTGTTCACCCATGACTGCGTGGCTTTGCACAACATCATGAAGTTTGCTGACGACACCACGGTTGAAGGACTGATAACCAACAACGACGAATCAGCCTATAGGAAGGAGGTAAGTGAACTTGCATTGTGGTATTATGAACACAACCTCTCCTTCAACATCAGCAAAACTTGACTTCAGGAAGCAGAGGAGAGAACATGACCAATCCACATCAACAGGACTGCCGTAGAGAGAGTGACGAATTCTAAGTTCCTCGGCATCCACATCACCGAGGACTTGTCATGGACCAACAACACCACCCCTACCTTGTCACAACACAACTGATTGGCTCAAACACATTAAGAAATAACCAATAACCAGGACGTGCACGCACTGACCGACTGGCAAGTGTCTTCACTGACATTTTCAACCTCTCCCTGTCCGAGTCTATAATACCAACATGTTTCAAGCAGACCACCACAGTGACTGTGCCCAATAACACTAAGGTAACCTGCCTAAATGACTACCGACCCATAGCACTCACGTCTGTAGCCATGAAGTGCTTTGAAAGGCTGGTCATGGCTCACATCAACACCATTATCCCAGAAACCCTAGACCCACTCCATTTTTTATTTATCTGTTATTTTACCAGGTAAGTTGACTGAGAACACATTCTCATTTGCAGCAATGACCTGCGGAATAGTTACAGGGGAGAGGAGGGGGATGAATGAGCCAATTGTAAACTGGGGATTATTAGGTGACTGTGATGGTTTGAGGGCCAGATGGGGAATTTAGCCAGGACACCGGGGTTAACACCCCTAGTCTTACGATAAGTGCAATGGGATCTTTAATGACCCTTTAATGATCCAATTTGCACACCGCCCCAACAGATCCACAGAAGATACAATCTCTATTGCACTCCACACTGCCTTTTGCCACCTGGACAAAAGGAACACCTATGTGAGAATGCTGTTCATTGATTACAGCTCAGCATTCAATAGTGCCTTCAAAGCTCATCAATAAGCTAAGGACCATGGAACTAAACACCTCCCTCTGCAACTGGATACTGGACTTCCTGATGGGCCACCACCAGGTAGTAAGGGTAGATAACAAACATCCGCCGTGCTGATTCTCAACACTCAACACTGCTCAGTCCCCTCCTGTACTCCCTGTTCACTCATGACTACACGGCCAGGCATGACTCCAACACCATCATCAAGTTTGCCAATGACAAACATTGGTAGGCCTGATCACTGACAACGACGAGACAGCCTATAGGGAGGAGGTCAGAGACCTGGCCGTGTGGTGCCAGGACAACAACCCTCAACATGATCAAGAGAAAGGAGATGATTGTGGACTACAGGAAAAAGAGTATTGAGCACACCCCTATTAACATCGACAGTGCTGCAGTGGAGCAAGTTGAGAGCTTCAAGTTCCTTGGTGTCTAAACATCACCAACAAACTAACATGGTCCATGTACACCAAGACAGTCTTGAAGAGGGCACGACAAAACCTATTCCCCCTCAGGAGACTGATAATATTTGGCATGGGTCCTCAGATCCTCAAAAGGTTCTACAGCTGCACCATTGAGAGCATCCTGACTGATTGCATCACTGCCTGGTATGGCAACTGCTCGCCTCCGACCGCAAGGCACTACAGAGGGTAGTGCGAATGGCCCAGTATATCTATGGGGCCAAGCTTCCTGCCATCCAGGTCCTCTACACCAGGATGTGTTAGAGGAAGGCCCTAAAAAATTTAAAAGATTCCAGCCACCCTAGTCATAGAGTGTTCTCTCTGCTACCACACGGCAAGCGGTACCGGAACGCCATGTCTAGGTCCAAGAGGCTTCTAAACAGCGTCTACCCAAGCCATAAGACTCCTGAACCCCTAATCAAATGGCTCCCCAGAATATTTGCATTGCCCTCCCCCTACCTCTCCCCCTCTTTTACACCGCCGCTACTCTCTGTTGTTATCATCTATACATAGTCCCTTTAATAACTCTACATGTACATACATTGAGCAAACAAAAAAACATCATTTTTGAAGACAGGATTCTGTCTTTCTAAGATCATTAGTAAAAATCCAAATAACTTCACAGATCTTCATTGTAAAGGGATTAAACATGGTTTCCCATGCTTGTTCAATGAACCATAAACAATTCATGCATATGCACCTGTGGAATGGTCGTTAAGACACTAACAGCTAACAGACGGTAGGCAATTAAGGTCACAGTTATGAAAACTTAGGACACTAAAGAGGCCTTTTTACTGACTCTGATTAACAGCAAAAGAAAGATGCCCAGGGTCCCTGCTCATCTGTGTGAATGTGCCTTAGGTATGCTGCAAGGAGGCATGAGGGCTGCAGATGTGGCCAGGGTAATAAATTGCAATGTCCGTACTGTGACATACCTAAGACAGCACTACAGGGAGACAGCTGATCGTCCTCGCAGTGGCAGACCACGTGTAACAACACCTGCACAGGATCGGTACATGCGAACATCACACCTGCGGGACAGGTACAGGATGGCAACAACAACTGCACGAGTTACACCAGGAATGCACAATCCCACCAGCAATGCTCAGACTGTCCGCAATAGGCTGAGAGAGGCTGGACTGAGGTCTAGTAGGCCTGTTGTAAGGCAGGTCCTCACCAGACATCACTGGCAATAATGTCGCCTATGGGCACAAACCCACCGTCGCTGGACCAGACAGGACTGGCAAAAAGTCTCACCAGGGGTGATGGTCGGATTTGCGTTTATCGTTGAAGGAATGAGCGTTACACAGAAGCCTGGACTCTGGAGCGGGATCGATTTGGAGGTGGAGGGTCCGTCAATGTCTGGGGTGGTGTGTCACAGCATCATCAGACTGAGCTTGTTGTCATTGCAGGCAATCTGAACGCTGTGCGTTACAGGGAAGACATCCTCCTCCCTCATGTGGTACCCTTCCTGCAGGCTCATCCTAACATGACCCTCCAGCATGACAATGCCACCAGCCATACTGCTCGTTCTGTGCGTGATTTCCTGCAAGACAGGAATGCCAGTGTTCTGCCGTGGCCAGCGAAGAGCCCGGATCTCAATCCCATTGAGCACGTCTGGGACCTGTTGCATTGGAGGGTGAGGGCTATGGCCATTCCCCCCAGAAATGTCTGGAAACAGTTGTGAATCTTGTTATGTTCATACAAATATTTACAGGTTACGTTTTCTGCAAATAAACGCAGTTGACAGTGAGAGGACGTTTCTTTTTTTGCTGAGTTTATTAACTCAACCAACCGGTTATCCCATACACTGACTCTGTACCGGTACCCGCCTGAATATAGTCTCGCTATTGTTATTTTATTGCTGCTCTTAAATAATTACTTGTTACTTTTATTTCTTATTCGTATCCATATTTATATTTTTAAAGCATTGTTGGTTAGGGGCTCGTAAGTAATCATTTCACTGTAAGGTCTACACCTGTTGTATTCGGCACATGTGACTAATACAATTTGATTTGATGCTCCAGTTACTCAACAAGTCTAAAGAAGAAGAAAGATTCCAGCTACAATAGTCATTTACAAAATTAACGATGTCTACACTTTATTTCTGATCAATTTGATATTATTTGAATGGACAAGAAAATGTGCTTTTCTTTCAAAAACAAGGACATTTCTAAGTGACCCCAAACTTTTGAACGGTAGTGTACGTGTGCCACAATTATTTGCACCCCTTCATTCAATACTTTGTGCAAGCTCCCAGTGTAACGCTCGTCCTCTTCTTCTGATGAGGAGTAAGAGAGATCGGACCAATTTGCAGCTGGGTAAGTGTCCATTTTAATATGTCAAACTGAACACTACAAAATACAAAATAACAAAGTGAAAACAAACGAAACAGTCCCGTGTGGCACAAACACTAACACGGAAAATAACAAAACTAACAAAGAGAACGACCCAAAACAGTTCTGGCTGGTGCAGACACACAACAGAAAACAATCACTCATGAAACACAATAGATTCCTGTCCAGAATGCTCCTATAATTCCATCCTCCCGAGTCATAGCCGTAACGCTCAATACAGTCTATTCAGTCTATTCTTGTTCTGAGAAATGAAGGCTATTCTATGCAAGTAATTGCCAAGAAACTGAACATCTCGTACACCGCTGTGTACTGCTCCCTTCACAGAACAGCGCAAATTGGCTCTAACCCAAATAGAAAGAGGAGTTGGAGGCCCCGGTGCACAACTGAGCAAGAGTACAAGTACATTAGTGTCTAGTTTGAGAAACAGATACCTCACAAGTCCTCAACTGGCAGCTTCATTAAATAGTACCGGCAAAACATCAGTCTCAAAGTCAACAGTGAAGAGGGACACCGGGATGCTGGCCTTCTAGGCAGAGTTACAAAAAAAATCCATATCTCAGACTGGCCAATAAAATATTAAGATGGGCAAAAGAACACAGACACTGGACAGAAGAACGCTGCCTCGAAGGCCAGCATCCTGGGGTAGCCTATTCACTGTTGACTTTGAGACTGGTGTATGCCTATATAGATATTCCATTAAATCTGCCGTTTCCAGCTACAATAGTCATTTACAACATTAACAATGTCTACACTGTATTTCTGATCAATTTGATGTTATTTTAATGGACAAAGAAATAGTTTTTCTTTCAAAAACAAGGGCTTTTCTAAGTGACCCCAAACTTTTGAACAGTAGTTGAAGTCGGAGGTTTTAATCTACTCAGGTTGGAATCATTAAAACTTGTTTTTAAACCACTCCACAAATGTCTTGTTAACAAACTATGGTTTTGACAAGTCGGTTAGGACATCTACTTTGTGTATGACACAAGTAATTTTTACAGACAGATTATTTCACTGTATCACAATTCCAGTGGGTCAGAAGTTTACATACGCTAAGTGCCTTTTAAACAGCTTGGAAAATTCCAGAAAATTATGTCATGGCTTTAGAAGCTTCTGATGGGCTAAGTTACATAATTTGAGTCAATTGGAGGTGTACCTGTGGATGTATTTCAAGGCCTACCTTCAAACTCAGTGCCCCTTTGTTTGACATCATGGGAAAATCTAAAGAAATCAGCCAAGACCTCAAAAAATAAATTGTAGACCTCCACAAGTCTGATTCATCCTTGGGAACAATTTCCAAATGCCTGAAGGTACCATGTTCATCTGTACAAACAATAGTATGCAAGTATAAACACCATGGGATCACGCAGCAGTCATACCACTCAGGAAGGAGAGGACGCGTTCTGTCTCCTAGAGATGAACGTACTTTGGTGCGAAATGTGCAAATCAATCCCAGAACAACAGCAAAGGACATTGTGAAGATACTATAGGAAACAGGTACAAAAGTATCTACATCCACAGTAAAATGATTCCTATATTGACATAACCTGAAAGGCCGCTCAGCAAGGAAGAAGTCACTGCTAAAAATCACTACAAAAAAGACAGACTATGGTTTGCAACTGCACATGGGGACAAAGATCATACATTTTGGAGAAATTTCCTCTGTCCTCTTTTTGGAGAAATGTCCCCTCAGAACTGTTTGGCCATAATGACCATCGTTATGTTTGGAGGAAAAAGCGGGAGGCTTGCAAGCCGAAGAACACCATCCCAACCGTGAAGCACGGGGGTGGCAGCATCATGTTGTGGGGGCGCGTTGCTGAAGGAGGGACTGCTGGAATTCACAAAATAGATGGCAACATGTGGAAGGAAAATTATATGGATATATTGAAGCAACATCAAGACATCAGTCAGGAAGTTAAAGCTTGGTCGCAAATGGGTCTTCCAAATGGACAATGACCCTAAGCATACTTACAAAGTTGTGGTAAAATGGCTTAAGGACAACAAAGTCAAGGTATTGGAGTGGCCATCACAAAGCCCTGACCTCAATCCCATAGAAAATGTGTGAACAGAACTGAAAAAGTGTGTGGAGGCCTACAAACTGGACTCAGTTACACGAGCTCTGTCAGGAGGAATGGGACAAAATTCACCCAACTTATTGTGGGAAGCTTGTGGAAGGCTACCCGAAACGTTTGATCCAAGTTAAACAATTTAAAGGCAATGCTACCAAATACTAATTGATTGTATGTAAACGTGTGACCCACTAGGAATGTGATGAAAGAAATAATTCTCTCCACCATTATTCTGACATTTCACATTCTTAAAATAAAGTGGTGATCCTAACTGACCTAAAACATGGACTTTTTTACTAGGATTACACGTTAGGAATTGTGAAAAACTGAGTTTAAATGTATTTGGCTAAGGTGTATGTAAATTTCCAACATCAACATCAACTGTATAGTTATATAGGGATAATAAAGCATACAGTTCTGTGTGAGCTGAGTTTTTAGATCTAACTTTCTAGAGGTTCTGTCCACCACCGCCCATCGATCTACAGGTAATGAGCTGCCACTGGTTGTCTTTCAAGCCCTATTTTAAACCTGTTTATGTATGATTAGGTCTTTATTACAGCCCCCACCTGGTTTTGTCTGCATTAACATGTAACCTTCTCTGTTGTAGGGTACTGTTGTGCCTGGTGTGATTTTTCCGTTGTACATTTTATTCTGTGATTTGGGAACATTATATTGGAGCACCCTTCTGCGTTGGATATAAAAGAAGACTATTATTTCAGTATAGCTGTTTAATAGTTTGCTCCAAGCCCTGCCACACCCGGAGCATTACAGAATCCCGCACCTTTAAAGACGGAGTAGTAGAAGCAGCCAATCTTCTCCTCGATGGAGGAACGCTTCTCCATGATTGGTGGTTCCATCGGAGGGGATCCGGATTTCTTATAAGTGTCCGGATTAGTGTCCCACTCTTTGAAAATGCCAGCTCTCGCATTTAGCTCAGTGCAGATGTTGCCTGTAATCCATGGCTTCTGGTTGGGAGATGTACTTACGGTGTGGAGACGGCGTTGTTGATGCATTTATGCTTCAGCTGGAGCATACCTGGCCATACTGCAGACCCACTCCCTCAGGAGCGGAGAGGGTGCTGTCCAACATTAAGACCTCACGGGTCTGTCTGGAAACAGGGTCTCAAAGTGCTTGATAGGAAGCCCAATTGTCACGAGTCTGACCGAGGGTGGTTCCCCTTCCCGGGCGGGTGCCGCTTCCGTGCCGTGTTTGATCACCCTCTAGACGGCCGAGCAGTGGGAGAACGACTATTTCATCTCAGGCAGGAGAGGAGGAGCGCCCAGGATTACGCGCTGGAGTCTGGAGTTCCGGACCTTGGCAGCCGGATCTGGGTGGAACGACAGGGCCTTTATGGACCACTACAGGTGTAGTCTCCGAAAGGACGTCCGCCGGGACTTAGCGTGTCGGGACACCACTCTGTCACTGGATCAGCTGATTGACATGTCCATTCGACTGGACAATCTGCTGGCTGCCCGCGGGCATTCAGAGAGGGTCCTGTGCGCTCCACCACCCAGCCCCTCCGCTCCCATTCCGATGGAGTTGGGAGGGGCTGCGCCGAGGGGTACCGGAGGAGGAGGCCTTCCCTGCACCAACTGTGGTCGGAGAGGACACACGTCTGATCGGTGCTGGGGGGGGTCCGTCTGGGAGTAGAGATGGCAGGCGGAACGCTTCTCGGTCACCCCAGGTGAGTTAGCATCAAACTCACCCAGAACCCCCTGTTGGCCACATGTTTGTCTTAACCTTTTTTTTCACTTTTTTCCCTCTTCCCAGCATAGGGCGCTAGTCGATTCAGGCGCAGCTGGGAACTTTATGGATCGCGGACTCGCCCTTAAATTAGGGGTTCCACTGGTGCCGATAGATTCTCCTTTCCCCATGCACTCCCTAGATAGCCGGCCATTAGGTTCAGGGATGGTCAGGGAGACCACGGTCCCACTGGACATGGTGACGCAGGGGAATCATAGGGAGCGTATCAGTTTTTTTTATTGTTGATTCGCCTGCGTTTCCAGTGGTGCTGGGGACTCCCTGGCTGGCCCGGCACAATCCTAAAATTTCGTGGAGACAGGGGGTTCTCCAGGGGTGGTCAGAGGAGTGTTCTGGAAGGTGTTTGGGAGTTTCCATCGGTGCCACGTCGGTGGAGAGTCCAGACCAGAGTTCCACAGTGTGCATTCCCCCCGAGTATGCCGATTTGGCAATCACTTTCAGTAAAGTGAAAGCGATTAAATTATCACCTTATCGACCGGGAAGGGATTGTACGATAGATCTCCAGGTCTGCGCTTCCCAAGAGTCACGTGTACCCGCTGTCCCAGGAGGAGACGTTGGCAATGGAGACATATGTCACGGAGTCGCTGGGACAGGGGTACATTCGGCCCTCCATTTCACCCGTCTCCTCACGTTTCTTTTTTGTGAGGAAAAAGGAGGGAGGTTTGCGTCCGTGTATTGATTATAGAGGTCTAAACGCCATCACAGTGGGGTATAGTTACCCTCTACCTCTCATCGCTACGGCAGTGGAATCATTCCACGGAGCGCAGTTCTTCACAAAACTGGATCTCAGGAGCGAGTATAGTCTGGTGCGTATTCGGAAGGGAGACGAGTGGAAAACCGCATTTAGTACCTGTTAGAGGAAATTATATTTGAAATGATTAATTATGTATACATTATTAATTAGAACCATTTATTCTAATACTATTATGAGTTCTTGGTTAAGCTGTTACTGAAAATTAATTGTCTGTGCCTCTTGGGAAGTTTAGGGGGAGAGATGATGATATAGCTTTTCAGACAAGATAAGAATGTTTGGGTTATGTTCCATTGGTGGGAGAAAAGTATATCTTTTAGACAGATTGGAACGTCTGGTTTATGAGGGGAGTAGAAAGCATCTCCGGACCTAAACAAAAAACAACGGGGCTATCGTGGGAAACTGATGATGTCATTTTGAGTTTAAAACCTGTGGAAATCTGTGTATGTAATTAGTACTCTCTGGAATTAAACGCTCTTACCTGGCTTTTAAGACTGGTCTCGATCTACTTCATGCATAATTAATGAACTTACACCTCATTAATGAATTAGAAACGAGTGCGAAATTGGTTTTGGCAATTAAAACATAAAGGAATTTAGAATTCCTCTATCAGTACCCCATCAGGCCACTATGAGTACCTTGTCATGCCGTATGGGTTAAAAAATGCTCCAGCCATTTTTCAATCCTTTGTAGACGAGATTCTCAGGGACCTGTGCGGGCAGGGAGTGGTTGTTTATATCGATGCCATTCTGATCTACTCGGCCACTCACACCGCGCATGTGTCTCTGGTGCGTAAGGTGCTTGGTAGACTGCTGGAGCATGACCTATACGTCAAGGCTGAGAAATGCGTGTTCTCTAAACGAGCCGTCTCTTTTCTGGGATATCGCATTTCCACCTCAGGGGTAGTGATGGAGGGGGACCGCATTAGGGCCGTGCGTAATTGGCCGACTCCGACCACGGTAAAGGAGGTGCAGTGGTTCTTGGGTTTTGCCAACTACTACCGGAGGTTTATCCGGGGTTTTTGCCAGATAGCGGCTCCCATCACCTCACTGCTGAAGGGGGGCCCGGTGCGGTTGCAGTGGTCAGCAGAGGCGGACGGAGCATTCAACAAGTTGAAGGCGCTGTTCACTGATGCGCCCGTGTTGGCGCATCCGGACCCCTCTCTAGCATTCATAGTGGAGGTGGATGCGTCCAAGGCTGGGATGGGTGCCATGCTATCACAGCGCTCGGGTACGCCACCAAAACTCCGCCCCTGTGAGGTCCCCTTCCTGGGGGACCTCACATTTTCATTTCCTTGTATGTTTATTGGTAGCACCTGTTTATGTATAATTAGTGTTTGGGATTATTTCGTTACTATTGTGAGCACCCCTGTGTTTGGGAACGTTACTATTGTGAGCACCCTGTGGTGCGTTGGTGCTATTAAAGACGCACAGTATTGCACTCTCTGTCTCCTGCGTTTGACTCCACACCCACGACACCTGGAGCATTACACCAATAGCCATCATCACTGTTACATCCTCAGAAAGCATGATCTCCTGAGTTGGGAAAATCTTGTGCAATACATCGATGCATGTCTTGTATTCAAGATAATTAAAATGGCCTGGCTCCCCCTCCACTCAGTATTTTTGTTAAACAGAAAACCCAAACATATGGCAGCAGATCCACAAGGTCTGCCATGAGAGGTGACTGTATTGTTCCCTTTTAAGGAAAAGCACCTTTAGTAAATCTGTTTTCTCTGTGAGAGCTTCCCATGTCTGGAATACACTGCCATCAGACACACATAACTGCACCACCTATCACACGTTCACAAAATGCTTGAAGACATGGCTAAAGGTCAATCAGATTTGTGAACATGGTCCCCAGCTGTGTATTTCCGCTTTCCATGCTGTCTGTTGTCTGTAGCTTGTGAGGTGTGGAAACACTTTGTTGCTTTTATGAATTTTGTCTTGCTGCTTTTTGTTCTATGTTGCTATGTCTGTATGCTACGTCTTGCTTGTCCTATGTTGCTCTGTCTGTATGCTGTCTTGCTTGTCCTATGTTACTATGGTCTATATTGTAATTGTTTTTAATGACCTGTCCAGGGACTGCGGTTGAAAATTAGCCGACTGGCTAAAACCGGCACTTTTACTGAAACGTTGATTAATGTGCACTCTCCCAGTAAAAAATAAAATAAACTCAAATAAACTCAAACTCAAATGAAGCCGGTGACTGACGTGGTATAATAGTCAATGCCACCCGATGAATCCCGGAACATATTCTAGTTAGTGCTAGCGAAACATATTTATTTATCTATCCATTAAGTAAGTAAGCCTTGTCCAAGCTAGAATGGCCCATTTTCAAAACATATTCCTATTCAAATTAAACACTGTTTTATTTATCTATTACAATGAAACGGCAGTATTTTAATCTGAGCCTGGTACTTAATGTACCCCTTAGCTAACTGTAACACACACACACATATCTTACCTTTCCGAACATCCTCCTGCTCACTACCTAGTTCTCTTCTGACCTGAGAGTATGAGACATCCTCTTCACTTTCGGCTGCTCCTATGGTTACAGAAGGATGAAAACTAACTTCATGGTGAATACCCACCATTGTAATGTGTGTTTTTCAGTGTGTTCCTTTATAGCCTTCTATTAATGCAAGTCATCCAGGTCCTGAGGTAGCAAAGTATCCCCAAACCATCACACTAACACCACCATGCTTGAGTTGGTATAAGGTTCTTACTGTGGAATGCAGTGTTTGGTTTTCATCAGGCATAATGGGATCCATGTTGTCCAATAAGATATACTCTGACTCATCTGTCCATAGAGCATTCTTCTAAGAGTCTTGATGATCATCCAGGAGCTTCCAGGTTTTTTTGCAAACTTGAGTACATTTTTTGGACAGGATGGGTCCAATTATGTCTGGTGAAAACCAGACACTTCATTAAGAACCTCATGCTGTCAGAATTAACATCTGGCACTCTGTACCTTTCCCTCTGTTTCTAAGTAGATGCTCCAGATCATCAAATGAACCATGGAACCAACCACAAACACTCACTCCGTAACCCACAGCTCTCTATTCCTTCATGTTCCTTTGAGATGGGAGCCAGTGGAAGAAGAGAGAAGTTCAATCAAATCAATCAATCCAGTTGACATGGTAGGGCAACAGAAGATGTCCCAGAGGAAAGACACGATGATACTGGAAAGGTTGTTCAAATTATTAGACAGATGAACATAAGACAGTAGAGGAGAGGATAATGTTGCAGCTGATAAAGATGATAACAATGGAGAGAAAGAACTGAAAGGAGAGGATAATGCCATTGGACAAAACAAACAGGAAGGTGAAGTGGCCAATGATTGGACGCAGATGAATGATGAAAGGATCAGGAAAAAAAGGGTTGTGGTCTGACAAAAGGGTTTTGGTGTAAAAAGAGAACCGGAAGAAAAGGTCAAAGGTGGACAGAGTCAGGGAGATAAGGAAAATAAAAAGGTAGGATATTGTTGTGGATGTTATGGATGAAGTTCTGCAGAGTTCTGTCATACTATCCAGGTCTGTGCCCAAACAATTTGAGCTTCTACTTTTAAAAATCCACCTTTCCAGAAACAAGTCTCTCACCGTAGCCACTTGTTATAGACCCCCCTCGGCCCCCAGTAGTGGACACCATATGTGAATTGATAGCCACCCCCATCTATCTTCAGAGTTCGTACTGTTAGGTGACCTAAACTGGGACATGCTTAACACTCCAGCCATCCTACAATCTAAGCTAGATGCCCTAAATCTCACATAAATCAAAGGAACCTACCAGGTACAACCCGAAATCCATAACCATGGGCACCCTCTTAGATATCATCCTGACGAACCTGCCATCTAAATACACCTCTGCTGTCTTCAACCAGGATCTCAGCGATCACTGCCTCATTGCTTGCGTGTGTACTGGGTCGCAGTCAAACGACCACCCCTCCTCACCCTCAAACGCTCTCTAAAACACTTCAGCAAGCAGGCCTTTCTAAACGACCTGGCCCGGGTATCCTGGAAGGATATTGACCTCATCCCGTCAGTAGAGGATGCCTGATTTCTCTTCAAAAGTCCTTTCCACTCCATCTTAAATAAGCATGCCCCATTCAAAAAATGTAGAACTAAGATCAGATATAGAACTTGGTTGACCCCAGACTTGACTGCCCTTGACCAGCACAAAAACATCCTGTGGCGTTCTGCATGAGCATCGAATAGCCCCCGCGATATGCAACTTTTCAGGGAAGTCAGGAACCAATATACTCAGTCAGTTAGGAAAGCTAAGGCTAGCTTTTTCAAACAGAAATTTGCTTCCTGGGGCACTAATTCCAAAAAGTTTTAGGACACTGTAAAGTCCATGGAGAATAAGAGCACCTCCTCCCAGCTGCTCACTGGACTGAAGATGGGAAACACTGCCACCATAAGCATTTTTCCATGGCTGGCCATGCTTTCCACCTGGCTACCCCTACCCTGGCCAACATCTCAGCACCCCCTGCAGCAACTTGCCCAATCTCCCCCCCCTCTTATCCTTCACCCAAATCCAGACAGCTGATCTTCTGAAAGAACTGCAAAATCTGGATCCCTACAAATCAGCTGGGCTAGACAATCTGGACCCTCTCTTTCTAAAATGATCTGCAGAAATTGTTGCAACCCCTATTACTGGCCTGTTCAACCTCTCTTTCGTGTCGTCTGAGAACCCCAAAGATTGGAATGCTGCTGCGATCATCCCCCTCTTCGAAGGGGTAGACACTCTAGACCAGGGGTGTCAAAGTCAAATGGACGGAGGGCCAAATAAAAAATTTAGCTACAAGCCGAGGGCCGGACTGTTCGAATGTTCATTGAAAATTTTTTAAATGACGCATATAGTCTAGTGAACCTAATTGAACCTACTGAAAACCTAACAAATATATTCCAATATGATCAGATAAATAAAGCAATATTTTCTTATGGCTCTGTCAGTAATCTTTAATTTTCAACAGACACAAAAGACAAATTTCCTTTATATAAAAATCCCCATAACATGAACATTAAATGAAAGAAACCGGTATTCAAGGCACCATCAGTAGCCTATATTTTCTATTTTAGCAAAAGTGGGCTAAATTTACTTCAA